>NC_091133.1:74550705-74850705 GCF_040183065.1 Periplaneta americana | reverse complement strand
AAATATCCATCTGCGCAAGATCTGCCTTATCGAAAACCGTTTTGTTCTTCACCAATGAGAGTTTTGTAGTGAGCTTCCAACTTAAGAGCTATTATTCTTTAAAAATTTTGTATCCACTATTTAGGAGACTGATTCCTCTGTAGTTTGTACAATCTTTGATGTTGCCTTTCTTGAAGATTGGAATGATGATAGCTTTTTGCCATGCTGTTGGTGGAGCCTCTCCTTCAATTAATCTGTTCAAAAAATTAAGAAATTTTATTTTGAGAGATCTGTCAGCATATTTGAAAAGTTCTGTAGGGAGTCCATCCTCACCTGGAGTTTTGTTACTTTTACAAGCTTTAAGGGCTATATTCAATTCATCTTCAGATATATAGCAAGGATCACTGTTGTTTGATACTGGAGTTGGTAAAGTATCGTTAGGAAGTGACCACAAATTTTTTAAATATCGCAACCAAATCTGTTTATCAATAACATTAATCTTCACATTATCCTTTAAATCTTTGTTTAAATGTTTTAAAATGTTGTAAATGCCATGGAAAAAAACAAATTGGAAAGTCGTTTAGTTGTTTTTAATGTAATCCTATGGATGATTATTGACGAAGCCTATTACTTATATGTGCAATGGTCTAATAAACTGAATACAATATAATAGAATTGAATTGAATTTTCCTTGGATCTGTAACAAGAGCTAATCTTTAGTTCTGGAATAGGTCTTTGTAAAAGATTCAACTTCAACAGATTGGTTTCCAAGTTCGATAGGAAAATAGCACCTGGTAAAGGATGCAATAGATAGATTTAATCGTTCAACTGGACAACAGCTCTTGGTAGAGGATTCAATTGATAGGTTTCCCCTGTTCGAATACTACTCCTAATGCTACTGCTACTATTGGCTGACCCTATTACTACTGCTGCAATTACTACTACTTCCACTGCCACTAGAACTGCCGCCACCACCACTGCTACTAGAACTACCACCACCACCACTACGCCTACTCCTCCTAGAACTGGAAGGGAGAGTGACATTTATTAAAACGAAAGTACTAATAACACTCTGAATACAATATCTTACCATTCGTTGTTCCTGCAATAACTCCTATATGCAAAATATAAAATTTTTCAGTAGGAAGAAAAAACACATTTATTCATCCTATAGCAGCCGTACATAGGAGACTGTGAATTCTTACATTATCGAAACAAAGGAATATAATTATTATATATAGGAGATTTTATTATTTCCTGTATCACTATTTAAGTTCCTTAATAGAGCAAAAATCTGAAAATCGATAAATATGTCACATAGTAGTTATTGCAGGAACAACGACGTTATCCACTTATCATAATCATTATCATCGTCATAAGGCTTCAAAGAACTATCCTATGTTCGTTCCATCAAAATTTCAGTGAACATTATGAACCAGTATCAGACAACTACAAGCTGGCAGACTCATTGCTGATGAAGTAAACACAGTAGTAGATTGTCGTGGATGACAACATGGGGCAAGTACAGTACACACACCCTGTGTGAGAGAGACAAATGTCGACCCTCATCCGGGAGTGAAGCAGGATTCAGCTAGGTTTGTGGTCTGAACCGCTACCAATTGAACTACAGAGAGCAGCCATGCTCATTCATATCTCTGGTAAATACAGTCAAGAGCCCTTGTTCAATGTCAGTATTAAAGTAAATCAGATTAGTCTGTTGCATCCGGAACATACACACAGCAAATTGTTATAGTGATTCCCTCATACCTAATGATTCAGACGTCGCTTATGCGAAACTTGTAGGAATTCCTACTGTTACTAGCTCCTTGGAACGTTCGTCTCAGAATAGAATTCTTTGTAAATTAACATATTTTCAGTAATTTAGGAGACATATTAGTCCGACAAGTTAGCATATAAATAAAAATAAGTATAAAAATCCCTCATTTATCCTTTGAAGAGGTGGAAAAATTCAAATACCTGGCAGCAACAGCAACAAATGAAGAGTCCACTGCAAGAATGATGGATGTCACTTTCTTGTCGAAAATGAACCAAGACTGTCAATGCATAGCTTATGACATATTGAATGTACATAGAGAGTTATATGGCATTAACACTGATAGTCATTGTCCAGTAATGATCGGAAAATCACAATTAAGCTTTGAGCGCTAAGCATTTCAAACTTTCAATTGCTTCTTCTGAAAAATGTATTGCAAATGACATCCATCATTCTTGGAGTGGACTCTTCAAATATAAATGATACTCGGGAGGAAATTAAATGCAGAATAAATATGTAAAATGCCTGTTATTATTCGGATGAGAAGATTTTATTATCCAGTCTGCTCTCAAAAAATCTGAAAGTTAGAATTTATAAAGCAGTTATATTACCGGTTGTTCTACATGGTTGTGAAACTTGGACTCTCACTTTGAGAGAGGAACGTAGGTTAAGGGCGTTTGAGAATAAGGTGCTTAGGAAAATATTTGGGGCTAAGAGGGATGAAGTTACAGGAGAATTGAGAAAGTTACACAACACAGAACTGCACGCATAGTATTCTTCACCTGACATAATTAGGAACATTAAATCCAGACGTTTGAGATGAGCAGGGCATGTAGCACGTATGGGCGAATCCAGAAATGCACATAGTGTGTTAGCTGGGAGGCCGGAGGGAAAAAGACCTTTGGGGAGGCCGAGACGTAGATGGGAAGATAATATTAAAATGGATTTGAGGGAGGTGGGATATGATGATAGAGACTGGATTAATCTTGCTCAGGATAGGAACCAATGGCGGGCTTATGTGAGGGCGGCAATGAACCTCCGGGTTCCTTAAAAGCCAGTAAGTAAGTAAGTATAAAAATCCTTCAAATAACTGTCTTATTTAATCTAAAGAATGATACAAATAAATTACATTAGGTCATTTATGCAATTAAAACATGACAAACGCCAGTTAATGACATCATCAGGTCTAAAAACATATCACAGTGATACTATGAGCATAAAGACAAGAATAATGTGGCAAAACCATAAGTTATGATAAAATGCATAGTAAATGTGAATGTGAAGATAGTGAGTTAAAAACAGTAGGCCTATTAGGTGAAAAAATTGTACAATCACGAAATATTGGACTAATAATTACTTGAAAGCGTGCAAAACTGTGATTCAATATTGGTTGTAGTGATATAATCATATAAAGCCCAAATATTAAAATGCCATAAGCATACATTAAGTGGAATACTTGAAGAATATATTGTGTACAGCATGGATACATGAAATAACACAGTTAAATCGAGTAAAGTTTTGCAGCAGTTATCACGACGCAAAATGTGAGTAACGAATTGAAAATCTGTAAAAATCAATAAAAACGTTTAAGGAAGTAAGAAAGAATGCAAAATATACTGAGGAAAATAGAGATGTTATCCAATAAGTAGAAAATACTTACAAAATTTGATCCCGTGGAAGAATCTGATGCTTCATAGTTGGTTCCGTGATGTCAATCTATCAGTCAACATCACGCAACCAACAGATCCTTCCACGAAAGAATGTTCAAATTCAATATTCCAAGCCATTCAACATTGGACCTAGAGTGTGTATCGTTCCTGGATAGCTCAGTATTTAGACTGTTTACAATTCGATACAATCTCAGTATACTTTTTATTTAGTTTCTTAGAACTTTATTACTAAAATGTATCACTCCTAGAGCAGTATTCGATACATCTTAGAAATTTTAAAATCCTAAATTGGGTCGCATACATTGATCACATTTCTTAATAAAATATTAGACTAAAGAAAAGCATAGAACAAGTTTTCCATTTTGCTACAAAATGCATAGGTCCAATAATCACAATTAAAACAAATCTATTACCCATTCAGCTCAAGAAAGAAACATCACATAAACAACGCAGTTTGTATCAATCCATGCTCAAATGGAGTTATTAATTCACAGTACCTGTCTATCTATACTTGGAATGGAATGAAATTTTGGGAGTAGGGAACTACGACCCAGCACTGCGACGTTTCACGATCTATTGCCCTAACACTCAAATTATGCGCATTCCCAAATTCACACCGGCTGACTACATTAAGGTTAGCAGCGTACCAGGTTTCGAACAGGCAATCCCACATGTCCCTAGGCCAGCCCCCTCCGTCCGTCGTCAGCTGGCGTTCGGGAAATGCTATGGAATGATGATGAAATGGAGAAATGTTGGCGGAATGATGTAGATGCCTAATATGGGGAAACGGGAAAACCGCGAGAAAACCCCAACTGCAACCTTGTCCACCACAAGTGATACTATGGACTTTTCAACGAAAAATCCCAGTCTTGACCGGGATTCAAACCCGGATGGCCTGCGTGACAGGGTGAAGGTCTAACCACTCAGCCACCGCAGCGGACTCTACACAGACTTGCTCTCAGCTGGATTCTACGCATTCTTATCATACTGTACAGGAGTGGCAAAAAAAATCGGACCGATCCTTGTAGCTGATTTCAAAGCCTAATTCACTCCAGAGCACGATAGACTGGTAACTAAGACTTTCGTGGTTCGAATCCTGCCCGGGAAGGAAACTTTTTTTGTTCCTTATTCAAATTTATTCCCAATACTTTTCGATTGCAGCGATATTTTACTACTTAATTAACTTATTATTCCCAGAACATGAATTTTACCAGCAATCAAAAAGTATTGGAAATAACTTTGAATAAGGAACAAATAAAAGTTTCCTTCACAGGCAGGATTCGAACTACGAAAGTCTTAGTTACCAGTCTATCGTGCTCTGGAGTGAACAAGGCTCTGAAATCAGGTACAAGGGTCGGTCCGGTTTTTTTGCCACAACTGTATGTTTTCTTTCTGAATGTAGCACAAGTTGTTAACAGAAATACAGCGTTCTTTATTCAAAATACCGGTATCTTATTTTAGTTAAGTCACACAAAAGTAATCTTATGGCAGATATAGTATTTGAATTTTAAATATAATTATTGTATCATCAATTAGTTGAAGTTGATTTTGTATGAAAATAAATACAATAGAGTATTGATTATCCAAATACCGATCAATCGAAACATCGGTTAACCGAAAGCGTTCCAGTCGGCAAATTTGAATTTGCGCGCGCACCATGCAGAAGTTTCGCTAGTGCTGTTTGCGAGATTTAGCGGCAAAAGAACGAGCCTCAGATCTGATACAAAAAAAGTTTGGACTTCTTTTCCTAAACTGTAGGCCTACTTTAATGGCCGTTTTGAACTTGTCAAACTAGGCTAGTCAGTTTTCTGTGTTATTTGTAAGACGTGTGATACAAAATATATACTGCAAGTACAGTTTCTTGTTTAATATCAGTGTTTCTTTGTTTCATACTCTTACTATGTCACCGGTACAATTTATTTTTGTAAATGATCGGTTACCCGAAAAATCAGTTATCCGAACACCCCCGTCCCCATTTGTTTCGGATAATCGATGCTCTACTGTAATAAACTGTACAATATTCATTCATTCACAGTTTCCTGCCCAAGGGGAGGTCTTTCACTGCAAACCCAGCATTCTCAAATCTTTCCTATTTTATGCTTTCCTCTTAGTCTACGCATACGATCCCTATGTATTAATGTCTATCATCTGATATCTTCTTCTCCCGTTCACCATTCCGTACAGTGCATCCTTCTATAGTTAGTAAAATATTTTATAATGAGGTGTGTTGTGGCAGACTGTCAATTATGAGACATAAAAAAACGTGCATTGTTGGCATCAGGTTTCAAACTCGAGCTGTTTGGATAGTAGTACTCTATCGAAGTCTCGTTATTTTCAGCGAAATTATACAACGAATGGCTTGGGACACTGCTGTCCGCAATTGAGTGCAGGAGAAAATACGTAGAGTATAACAAACCACCACAAACATCAATGGGCATTGTCACAATATAATATAGAATTTCACTTTGACAGCCATGGAGTAGAGATTTTAATGAGGTAAACCAGAGATATTATTGTTATGCACAATTTTTCCCTCCACGAGAAATTTGATGTTCTCTATGTAGCCAAAGAGCTCATTGTGTGCTACCAGCATTGTTACATTTCAGGTAGTCGCTTATTAGTGCTATTGTACGATACTATATTGTGTTGGATATTTTCATCGGAAGAAGAGATATTTCAGTAAGCTACCAGCTTGTGTTCTTGACAACAAAAGAAGCAGTTGAAGCACTACAACTCCTTGCTAAGAGAACTCGAACCGACGTTACGATAATGCCAACATTCCCACTTGAGTATTTCTCTCTCTCAATTGAATCTGCGGATGAATGGTAGAGGCTCGCGTGTTTCTCTCTGTAACATCTACGGTACAAATAATATATATTTGCGTAGAAAAATAAAAGCGTCTTAAGTCCTAAGACATCTCTCAGGATTTAATTAGCAGTGGCATTATAATTATAGTCAGATTAATTATTAAACTAAGTTGAATACACACAAATGAATTTAAAAGGACCTCAGTTTGTAGAGACACTCTCTTTCTTTAGGATTCATATAGGCCTATAAGTTCGCAAGTTCAAATCCTGTAGAGAGTGATTCAACAAAAACTATTACCGTCTCTTTCTTTGAAAAGATAGTAAAATAAAAAAAGAATCAGTGTCGTATTTTTAATCCTCAAAATAATCCTAATGGAGGCAAAATTACTGAGTGGACGTTTCTCAACTCATAAAGTTCCCTGCTTTAGGGATAGGTATCTCTATCGGTCAATTTTTTTTTCAGTAGGTTATTTTACGACGCTTTATCAACAGCTCAGGTTATTTAGCGCCTGAATGAGATGAAGGTGATAATGCCGGTGAAATGAGTCCGGGGTCCAGGACCGAAAGTTACCCAGCATTTGCTCATATTGGGTTGAGGGAAAACCCTGGAAAAAAACCTCAACCAGGTAATCTATCGGTCAACGACTGAAGATATTTTTAATGCGTCTCCTAATATCAGAGACCGACTGTGGCGAACAAAGCAAAAGAGATGAACGAGTTTCAATTGGCCTTCAAGAACTGCACGGTTTAAGGCATCTAAAATTAAAAAAAAAAAAGTATAGGGATAAGTGCAAACGATGATATCAAGGAAAAAAATCAATGAATCAAAATAAATCTCGGATGATGAATCTCGCGAGCAAAAATAAATGCAACAATGTAGAGAAAGGAGAAGTCCTGAAAATACACTATAACCAAGTCGAAAATACTAAACACCCAAGCCTTAATTTAATGTTTGCATGAGGGGTTCGTACTTCTTTCAAACATAAATATTTCTGAGATAAGAATGGACGAAAGAGAATAATTGCTAAAGATATTTGTGAATCAAGAAACAGCAATAATTGTGCCTAAGAAAGAATAAGGCACATTGAAATTAGTTTATATACGGCGTGACACAAAAGTGCCTTGCCAAATGGGGGAAACAATATTTCTTCCAAATTATAAATGATTATGACAAGGACAAGGACGACAAAGACAATGTCAAGCACCACGACAAGGACAACGATGAGAGCAATGATCCATGTCGTGGTCTTTATCGTAGTCCTTAACTATTGTGAATGCTCACATTTAATACGTTTATTTTAACATTATTTCTGTTCTTGTTCTCGTTGTCGTTTCCGTTCCAGGTTTATTGCGAACCAGCCTTTAAAATGCCCAGTCAGAATTCGTTCCTGGTCACAAATGTAGTTGAAATTACAGAGAGGATCTATCTTGTAACGAAAGCTTACCTGTTTTTTGTAAGTTAGCTGTAAACAACACCTTCACATTGAAAGGACTTTGCCCATAAATATTTCTCCACTTGAGTTGTTATCTGTAAGGTTCGATTTATTAAATATAACACAGAATCTCATCTCTAAGGGGAAATACTTTCTCGCATTTGTATCAATGTTAAACAATGATATTCATAAAAAATAATTGGAGGTATTATAAACGGACATAATATATCATATGTGAAAATTTAATTGCATATCTATCGCACTTGTGTATAATTTATAAATTACAATGAGTATCGCTATCTGAAAAATCTCCATCACTGATGATCGTCGTTGCACTACTTATTTGCATCAACGTTCAAGTATTGCAGTTCAACGCGGAAATGCAATGAGCGTTTTGGGTACTCTTCCCGAGTCCAGCCCTTTGGATGAACTCTTTCTCTTGTAAAATTTATTTAGTATTCCGTACGTAAATATTTGTATTTGTATTTAGTTTGATATACTGTATTGTTCAAATTGTAAAATTTATTGTTAAACTCATATTTTTAATTTCGGGGAATGGTTTATATATATATATATATATATATATATATATATATATATATATATATATATATACAGAGAATATTTTTTTTCATTGTACGGAGTATAATATCTTATTTTACGATTATATATAATTGTCTGCATCGCTATCTTAGTTTTTACAACTACAAAGTATGTTTTTTTTGTGTAATCTCGAAAGAAGAAGTTTTTACTTCGATACACACTAAAGCATATGTTTTAATTGAAACTTCTACAATATAAACTGGAAACAATAATGTCATTCACAATAGGATAAAGTAATTCACGTAAAATTAGTACATGTTATTATGAGAAAGTATGAGTCATATTCCTTTTATATTCTTGTCTTCCTGACCAATTCATTTTGTTTTAGAATGCACATTCCTCGAAAAGGATAATTAGGAAATAAGTAACTTCCAGTACATAATACATTTCAATCCTGAATGCAATATATGCTCATTGTACATGACGTTCACCTGGTTTTCACGTTTTTTAACGGACAAAAATTCGCTTTAATTTCAATTGAAATTCACACTACGTCCTACCTTCGAAGCTCGTTGTCAATATCCTGCATCCTGCAGTTCTATAAATTCTGGCGAATTGATTCCATGAAATTTTCACTGCCGGACATTGCCGGATTATATCGATTCACAGAAATCAACTCCTCCCCTCTAGTTGCAAATATCACGACTCAATCTGCCTGAAATTTTCTGCTTTATGCTACCAAATACTTGTTACAGATATCAGAATATGTCTGGAATTGACAGATATTATTATAACTATTATTATTTGGGGTTAAGAGGGATGAAGTTGCAGGAAAATGGAGAAAGTTACACAGCGCAGAACTGCACGCAATGCATTCGTCACCTAACATGACTTTAGGAACATTAAATTGAGACGTTTGAGACAGGCAGGGCATGTAGCACGTAGCATGTAGCTGCGCGGAGGGGGTGGAAGAGATACATACTACGTCAGTATTACGTAGTAGGCCTACCTACTTATATCCCTTACTCTTCTTTCCAAAGGTTGGAATTAAAACTCCACTTTTGAACACCTCTGCATTTGACCCTTAAATGTAAAAAGAAAAATATTCATAACCTTTGAATAGTTAAACTTAGGTAAATGAAATCTATTGCACAATCTATTCCATTAATGCCGTCACGTTTTGAAGCTGTGTTTATATTCAGTACTTCATCCTCCCCCAACTGTCATACAAGTAAGAAAGTGTACAGTAGTGGCAAAAAAAAAACCCGGACCGACCCTTGTAGCTGATTTCAGAGCCTTGTTCACAGTGACATCACGATAGACTGGTAACTAAGACTTTCGTGGTTCAAATCCTGCCTGGGAAGGAAACTTTTTTTTTTCTTCCTTATTCAAATTTATTCCCAATACTTTTCGATTGCAGCGATATTTTACTACTTAATTAACTTATTATTCCCAGAACATGAATTTTACCAGCAATCGAGAAGTACTGGGAATAAATTTGAATAAGGAACAAAAAAAAGTTTCCTTCCCAGGCAGGATTCGAAACACAAAAGTCTTAGTTACCAGTCTGTCGTGCTCTGGAGTGAACAAGGCTCTGAAATCAGCTACAAGGATCGGTCCGGTTTTTTTTTTGCCACTACTGTAGAATACAAGCGAGTCAAGCCGCAAGTGTACTATAGGGGTGTGGATAGAAACTTAGTCTCGTTTTGAGTATGACTAAAGAACGAGACGGCATTATACTTAAGCTACAGCATGATAAAAGTTAGAAAGATGTTGTGCAAAAGTGAGATGAGTTCATATTTTTTTAATTTTGAGGGGAAAAGGAAAATGAAACTTAGAACACATATAGCCAAAAATCTACGACACGGACCACCCAACTTTACTTTCCTGCCTGAGAGAGCTTACCAAGGACTTTAACGTCCTTAGATCAACGAAGAGACAAAAATTCATTCTGAAACTGAATAGAAAACTCCCTGGAGGTACTTCGTAACTTGAGAGATGCGATAGCAGAAAAGAAAGAAAAATGGAGCAACACTGCTGATTGCTTCTCCTTGCGAACGCCCTATTAAACCGACTGTATTGGTTAAACTTGGGCTCGCTCACAGCACTCATCGCTGCACGAATACCGCCGGCGATCGTCGTTACGATCCCCACCAATTACAATTAACGAGGAGGCTGTTTTATTTGCAACGATGAACGCTGGCGCAGGTCGCTAACTTCGGAAATAACACTGTTGATTGATTTAGAAGAAATTTCACGATGGTAAGCGTAGCGTAACCATCGACTAGATGAGGCCATATTCGAAGAAATGTGTCTAATTTCGTCATTATGCACCTTTTCAGAATCGAAACCAAAGGCCCATTGAATAAGTATGCCCATACATACGAATATAGTATACTCCATGAGTTTCTATCACAACAAAAATATTATGCATGAAAAAATTAATTAATTAATTTATTATTTATTTATTTATTTTATTTATTTATTTATTTTTTATTTATTAATTTATTTACTTATTTATTTATTTTCTATTTATTTTTTATTTATTTATTTATTATTTATTTATTTCTTATCTATTGATTTATTTATTTTTATTTATTTATTTACTTATTTACATATTTACTTATTTAGTTATTTACTTATTTATTTATTTACTTATTTTTTATTTATTTACTTATCTATTCATTTATTTATTTTTTATTTATTTATTAATTATTTATTTTTATCTATTTATTTATTTATTTACTTACTTATTTACATATTTACTTATTTACTTATTTATTTATTCATTTACTTATTTATTTATTTATTTATTTACTTATTTTTTAATTATTTATTTACTTATTCATTTACTTATTTACTTATTTATTTATTTATTTACTTATTTTTTATTTATTTACTTATTTTTTATTTATTTATTTATTTACTTATTTATTTTTTATTTATTTATTTACTTATTTATTTATTTACTTATTTACTTATTTTTTATTTATTTAAATATTTATTTATTTATTTAATTTGCCAATGTCACTGCACTTACGTTACTTTTTAATATGCTCTATTAGCAGTTCCGTTCCGCGACATACATAATATTTGCGTCATCTAGGGCGTCATCCCTTGGACTAGCGTCATGGAATGAGCACTGGTTGGAGTCTTCATAGGGAAAGAAATTTCTCAAGCAATTTCAGCCAGTGTATGGGACCGGTGTCAACCCTGTATCGTAACAAATTAGGGGATCTAGAGTGAGTAGCGAAATACGGTTTCGAAAGCCAGCTATAAGGGCTGGACGGATCATCGTGCTAACCACACGTCACCCTCGTATCGCTTGGTTGATTGTTCACCTCTGGACGCAAGAGCAGCGGTCGGCTAGTAAGCCTTCGCCTCCATGGGCTATCCCGCGACGCATTTGTTGTTTCTGTTATTATTATTTCATTCATTCATTCATTTTATTCCATAGATCTTACATGAGCAATGAAGCTTTAAGATGTGGAACAAGTTAAAATTTTACAATATTACAATTACAATTTTTACAGATTTTTATAGTTTTACAACCCAGTAATTCTCTACAATTTTTACAATTTTGTGCAATGTTTTACAATATTTTGGTGAGATGTAGTGAGATGAGGTGAGGTCCGAGGATTCGCCAAAATATTACCCGGCATTTGCCTTTTGGTTGGGGAAATCTCGGAAAAACCCAACCAGGTAATCAAATCAAAGGGGTTGATGCCAAGGACTCGCCATAGACCAACCGGCTTCAGTCCCACGGCTGTGGAAAGCCTCGGAAGAAACCAAAGACCAAAGGGGGATCCAACCCAAGCCCGAACGCAGCTCCGGATCAGCAGCCCAGCGAGTCTGCCGACTGAGCTACATCGATGGCTCTATTAAAAGTATACAATACATAGCCAATCAGATTATTACATTTACAAACGCAAACGATCATTCATCAGTTGAGCTATATGTATAATACAAAACAAGTAAGTTAATCAAATTTAAGGCATAAATAGTGTTCCATTGAATAATATTAATATTTAGTTTTGTAACTTAGCAACAAAAAATAATTAAGTCAGTTACTCGACCTATAAATTTGTTTTATGCTCGACTATGCCGAAATGTAGTAATTATACACCTGGCAGCAGCCCTTTAATGGACTTCATTAAAGTTCAGGTGTTCCACCAATCAGAAAATACCATTGTAGCAATATGAAAGCGCAAGTATCGATTATTCTCGGATATGCCACGGAGGCTGCAAATCCAATACTGTCGCAGAAGGTTATGTTGAAGAATCGATCCAAAATAAAATTGAAATCTCAAATACAATATGAAACTCAGTCGAAAAAAACAACACACGAATTAACATCAGTTCACCGTCATCTTCCAGCCTTTCACAAAGCACATTCCCGCAAATTCATTTCACCAATTGCACAATATACAATATTGAAATAAAGTCAGTTCTGTTACTATAATAATTAGCGTCAATTGTAAATAATATTCAAATAAATTCAATTTGTCATCTCGTTTTTCAATGTCTAATTCAATTTCAAGGTTATATCAAGATTAATGTTTATTTTACTCTCTAGATTATATCAAGGTCAATGTCGACATTTGTTTCTCGGAAAAAATCAATACTTTCGCGTCTGCGCACATCTCACAATTTACGAGGTATTGCACAAGGTCAGTTCCGCTCCTCAGTCAGATAAGAATAACATGAATACTTATGAATAATTTCAAGTTAGAAATATGGTCGAGCATAAAAACTCGTATGAAACTTGACTATAATGGTAATTAAGACGCTCGTATGAAAATTATGAAACTCGTTTGCGCTCGTTTCATAAACATACTCGCGTCTTAATTACTACCATTATAGGCTCGTTGCATAATGTACTATTAGATAAAAATTTTGCTTCTCAATATATATTTTCCAGTAAATTCTAGAAAGTTTAATTTGTAAGTAAAATTATAGTTTTAGTAATAGGCCTATTATTTATTTCGTACAGAACTTTCTGTAGAATATACTTCGATTTAGCTATTATCACTTGACTATCTGCAAATATGACTGTTAATATAGTTTCTGGGTCACATCTCATAAAATTACACTTTTTTTTTATTTTCCTTTTCTTAACAATTTCGTGTATGTATAAATATAATAGACTGAGTGATAAAATACACCTTGGTCTTAAACGAGATAAAGGGGCGAAGAGCAATGCATACAAAAAGGCAATCTGTGAGATAATCGCAGGAATAAAGAAACATACTACGACGTAAAATATCGTTCGCTATGATCGCTTGCAATGTTCGCCCCGCGATCAGCGCCGTAAAGAACAGCATTACGCGGTGTAGCCTACGTACTAAAATCTCGAAACTTAACCGACACAAAAGGTAAACCCACGATTTATTCTATGCCAAATATGGGCTATGGCGAGTTAGAAAAAAGTTTCTTTAAGTTATCTTTAGTAAAATGTCAGAAGAATAGTCCCACAATTAGCTATACAAATAATTTTATAGGGTAATTACGAAAAATCTATTTAATGGAAGATATGCCAAAGAAAATATTGCACAAAATATCCTAATTTCACAGTATCAAATAAATCTATAATTTAAAATCTACCGGTTCCCTTTCATGAGGTGAAAATCTCTCATATTGAAGTGTGACTCGTTTCGACTGTCAATTGCATTTTGTCTCGAGACTAGGCCACATGGAAGAAGATTATGAATTAGTTAAGGAGTAGGCTTCACCTTGTTGAATTTAAATGCGGGGAGTATGAAGACAGAGATGAAATTATCGAACTTTTGATCTGCAGACAGTACGTCCAATACATTTCATTATGGCCCCACTCGTACAATCAGCCGTGTTCACAATAACAGTCACGAAATGCATAAACGTTTCACGTAATTTTAGGGATTCGATGAATCCCGTGTCACAATTCTTAAGTTACTTTATAAGTAGAGAGTGGATGCGGGACGACTTAAGGAAAAGTGAAGTTGTTTCGTATCAGAGTATATGGCACGTGCCTCGCCGTCCGTCTTTTGTGTACCTGGCGAGTACAACAGCGTATAAAACGAATGAACCCCGATCTGTTCATAGTAACATTGCAACGCAATGTGTACAGTTATGTTATCCTGCTCAAGCATTTAGTACACATTGAATATGTTGTGCTGATCCATTCAAAATGGCAAAACGTTAAATTCGCTCAGAGATACGAAATGCAATTAAGAAGTATGAGAGTGACATTTTATATATTAACGAAGACAATATCGTGTGTAATGTATGTAAAATTGAAATAAAAACCAGAACAACTCAGGCTATAGAGAAACACTGCAACAATACATCGCACAGGAAATGCGTTGAAATGAAATCTGAGGAACCATCTACTACATCATCATCATCATCGTCATCATCATCATTTAGTTGTGCGGGTCTAACGACACGTGCAACATGATGCCCAGTACAAATATTCCTCTAAAGAAATTGAGTGATCCCCATTTTAGAGGTTTTCTCCAGAAATTCTCTCGATACAAAAACTGTTTAAGCGATAGGCGAAGACGATTCAGCTTCGACAACTTACGAGAATATATCGTCGTTTACTGCAACGCTGGTAATTGCATCAATGATGACGAGAACTGAACCTTGCAAGGTATGTACTACAGTACGTTATTTTTCTTTTCCTTCTGACTTTACGGAGATACAGTAGCATGTTGACGTCGTCTGTTTACGTTTAAAACCTGTTGAGCCAATGGTCTGAATGAAAAAATGTAACATATTGTGACAGCCGAGGGTCGATCACGCGTCCCACAGAAGGCACAGCGCGCGTGGAAGGATCGGGCGACGCGAAGTCGCGCGCGCATCTGCTTCCTGGGGCATGTGCTGTGGCGTAGAGAGGAGAGGTGAGGAGAGAGAGCGACCGCGGCAGAGAGGGGAGAAATCCAGAGAATTCGAGAGTGCCATCTCTGGACATTCGTGGAAATTTCTAGCATCGTACATTCTCGAAGCTATGGTTTGGTTATAAATTACGACACGCGAGTGAACTTAAGCAGTTGCAGTTGTTGTTATGGTCGGTGGACAGCAAGCCAGCCAGTCTTGTGTAGCAGTGAAGCCAGCTTCGAGACCGAAGTTCGACCTGAGTGTCCGCAGCTGTGTGAGCGTCCGAAGTCCTGAGTTTGAGTGCAGTGGACCGCAGTTGGGGGACCTGAGTTCTAAGTTCAGTGGACTGTCTCTGAAGGTCTGGGGTTCGAGATACTGTGAACTCGAGTGACTGAGCTAGGAGAACTAGCCAGGGCAAACGAACTGTGAATTGAGAACTGACAGTTCTGATTTGTAAATAGTGCTTTGTGAACATTAGTTAAGATTAACAGTTCATTGTTGTTCTCAACAATCCAAGTAAATTGTCATTGTCGTCTGGGGAGTGCAATAACGAATACTGTGTTGCTGTGCGGAGTGCAAATCCCATTGTTGACGGGAGTAGAATTAAATTGTAGAAAGTGATTATTATTGGTGTGAGAATAAAATTACATTATTGTTTTGTATAAAAAGTTACAATATAGTAAATGTGCACTTACATTCAACGATAACTCATCCCGCATCCACTGTCTACTTATAAGCTAAAGAGAGGAATTAAGTCTGGGAGATCTTACTATAGTTACCTACATAATTACATGTATCGCGATATTTATGAAGGATTTTTAGATAAGGGCGCAAATAGCCATAGTAGCTGACGCGTCCTTTTTAAACCTCACTAACTGTAACGCGATATTAACAGGCTTAGGATACACGCCCAATCAGAAGGCACCTGACTGTACTAGCACTTGGTTACCTGCGCCCTTCCGACTGCCGGACCACATGAAGTAGCGCACGCCATTAAAAAGTTTGGATGACGTGTAGAGTTATGTACCTTGCCAAAATCCACTCCACCTCCACCGCCAGTTCCTCAAACCTCAAATAAAAGAGCAATCTCGTTAAAACTTTCGAGGGGAAATGTTTTCTGACGGAGTTTCAATAAAATTACACAGCAGCACCTCGACGCCTTGTCCCCAGGTCGAGTAGTGGGCGCCACGCAGAGCCCCAAAAGCAGACAGCCCTCACCATGAGCTCATTCACGTCATGCACTTCGCGAGACCTGCAAAGTCATCACACAAAACCGAAACATCATAATTCCTTGTAAGTTGTAAGAACTTGTATAAAGTGGACTGCTCCGTCTAAGCAGATAGGTTATAATTATTAAATTAGGACTGCGTTACATTAGTAATGCAATAGATTAGGATTACAATGAATTGTAATAAAATTATATCAGGATTACGTTAGGTTAGGATTACGTGTATTAGGATTACGATAGGCCTATATTACGATTAAATCAGGTAAGGATTACGTAAGATTAGGATTAGGCTTAAGTGATGTCAGGTTAACGTTATGTTAGAAAAATATAAGCTATACAGTATTTGGATTATGTGTAATTCCTTCATTATCTTCTTCCTTCAGTTCATTATACAGGGACATCATTTTATTTTTACTTCAATTTTTATTGTACCTGAGTTTTTTAATGTACTTCACTCCCACCCTTTCTACTAATGAAATTCAACCGTCCTGCACACAGATCCAAGACCGCATATACAGTCATAGTAGCCTTACTGTCATAGTAAACAGTACGTTCCAAAAATATGTTCGCGTTCTTCAGTGACGAAAGTGCTTTCAATATTGAATCATTTTCGCACAGGTACTGTCGTCCATTTGCCTAGGTAGTATCCCGGTTTCCCCACCTGCTTTTATTCGCCAGCTAGTGGCTGGGCTGTCGTCTTAGCTCTTTTGTGAGAACATTAATTTCTGTTAGAACTTGGACGTCTACGTAATATTATACAACTGTTTAGAACAACTTAAATAAAAGGGCCTCGTTAAGTAATTACCTGTCACGTGATTTCCTCCCCTTCTACGACCCTATGACATAACCACTTGGACGGACAGTAGATAGTATGTCTGAGTAATTTTATTTTTCGGATCGGCCAGAAGTGAAGATTAAAAATGTTAGTAAACATAAAATGATGTCCCTGTACATATGGATAGGCTCCGTATTCCAGCTACCTATAAACTGGAATGAGGTTATCTGATTCGAAGTATATATGACGTCACAGCGCTGGTAGAGGTATGTTCGTATACAAAATAGTTACGCATCCTCTGCTCTCTTCCTCTAGAATAGTCAAAATCGGGACGCAGTCATAGTGAGTAGTCTTATCGATCACTGCTCTTTTTATTTTATTGGGTTATTTTACGACGCTGTATCAACATCTAGGTTATTTAGCGTCTGAATGATATGAAGGTGATAATGCCGGTGAAATGAGTCCGGGGTCCAGCACCGAAAGTTACCCAGCATTTGCTGGTATTGGGTTGAGGGAAAACCCCGGCAAAAACCTCAACCAGGTAACTTGCCCCGACCGGGATTCGAACCCGGGCCACCTGGTTTCGCAGCCAGACGCGCTGACCGTTACTCCACAGGTGTGGACTCACTGCTCTTACTAGTCGTATTATTTAAATAACTACATCTTTGTGGCTGATTGAAGGTTCATTGCAGAGGTAAAATGCCTTAGGTAAGACGCTCAAGCGTGTAATATTGCTGGGCATAGTTGAGGATATTTGAACTAATATTTTCACTGTCAATATAGACAACACTGTGGCCGGGAGGAAAAATTTTATTCTATTCAGGAGAGCAGTAGAAAGATTGAAATTGGTGTCAATTATAGATCTTTTTTAATTAAGAGGTTTTTGTTGGATATTATTTCTTTATATTTCTTCTAAAACGGTAATATTGCTCATTTAACAATTTTCTTGATTATTTCCAAAAACAGCCGCACTTTAACCGTTTCATCAGATTGTAGAGAATTGTTTCCGCTTTCAGAATATATAAAAATCTCATTTTCACAAAAAATTGACTTAAGACCCATTTTCCTCCGAGTCACAGATTGTAAAAGTGACAAAAACAGTGCACTGAAAGACACTGCAATATCAAAAGACGCAGAAAGTGTGTTGAACGTAATACAAAAGAACCAGTAGGGCCTACCATTAAAATCTGAAAATATTATGAAGATATTACCTCGACGTTTAGCATGGATTTGTGTAGCCTACCATGATGTTCAGTGCCAACATCCCAATTAATAAATTGAATAATCTGCATTTTAGGGAATTTCTAGAAAAGTACTCGTACATAGAAAATTAGTGTGTTTTCAGTTATGAGCGACATATGCAGTATCCTAATGAAACATGAAAAAATATCCGACAGTAGGAATATCTTGTACTACATCATGCACCAATAACGTCATGTGCTATTGAAAGAATTTCTTGCAATATAAAATCATTTCAAGTGACATCCGCATATGTTCAAGTTCCGTAACTTACGAATGCACGTTACTATTCACTGCAAAGATCACGACGAAAATGAATATTACGGCTCAAGCATTTGTTTACTAGTATAGGCCCTACTCGTAGCTTCAGAATGTCGGGAGTTGACTGTAGTCCACGAACACGAAGTAACAACGTGTTTATTTATATCCTTATCCGTTGCATTACCTGTGTTCGGTGTACTAGATACCCAATGTGTCTTTAACTTCAGTCTTTAGGTAGCTGGAATACGGAGCATAGTTGTCCATATTGACAGTGAAAAAATTACTACTACTACCTCTTCTACCACCACCACTACCACTACAGCAGTAATGTCAGAGTTGTAAGATCCAATACCGGTTGTGGAGCTACATCGGAGCTTGAACTTGCTTATGTCTGTGGAAACACCGGAGCACGTAACCAGTCTAGTGGAGCGCTCCGCTCCGTTTAGTCCCTGTCTGACATCGCTGCACTACAGCAACCAAACAAAGAATCCAACTCATTTTTTTTTTCGGATAAGTAGGCCTAACGTTTTTCAAGAAAGTGATTAAATTGCAAAAATATTTGCAATACTGTGCCAACATTGAACTTCTATTTAGCACAAATACAAAAATACTATTTCATTTTTAAATGCTTTTAACTTTGCACATGTTCTTCAAAACTCTTTTGTGCTTTAGCCTATTATGAATGCCAATTAAACAGTGGAATTGATAGCCCTTTAATCTATCTTTGTAATATCAACGCCTTGTGTTATTCTTTCCTTGCAATGAACAGCCCGGATGTTAAAAAATACAAAAACACAAGGTTTAACTAACTGAAAATAATCGCTTTTGTGGCTAAAAATCGAGAAATAAAAGAAACCACCACAAAACCCACAGCCTGCTTGATATCTTGTGTACGTCCCGCTGTGGAAATCGGCGAGCCACGTCATTCGCAATGCGGAAACAGCTGCCTGCCTGCCTGCGTAACAAGCACTTCTTACACACTGAGGAAGCATGAAAAGCTCCTCTAAATACAGTTTAAAAGCCAAATACCAATATAAACTCTTATACGTATTATTTTGTAGCTGTTCTCATTCAATATGAACACTCGAGTGCTGGTAGTAATGGCCATTCAGAGGGGAATGTAAATTGAAGTGATTCAAATAGTCACTTTACATGTGGCTTCCACGGAAGAAGGACCATAGTACAGGGACATCATTTTATTTTTACTTCAATTTTTATTGTACCTCAGTTTTTGAATGTACTTCACTCCCACCCCTTCTACTAGTAAACTTCCAACTGTTCACGACACAGAGCCGAGGGCGCGTAAGCAGTACTGAGTTAGGAGTATAGTACGTTCCAGAAATATGTTCGCGTTCTCCAGTGACGAAAGAGCTTTCAATATTGAATCATATTTTCGCACAGGTACTGTCGTCCGTTTGCCTACGTCGCATCCCGGTTTTCCCCACCTGCTTCTGTTCCCCCAATGTAAAGTATAGTAGCTGGGCTGTTTTAGCTCTTTTCTGAATACATTAATTTCTGTTAGGAATTGGACGTCTACGTAATATTATAAAAGTGTTTAAAATAACTTAAATAAAAGGGCCATGTTAAGTAATTAACTGTCATGTGATTCAAATCCCTTTCTACGACCCTGCGACAAAACAACTTGAACGGACAGTAGATAGCATTTCTGAGTAATTTTATCTTTTCGGATCGGGCAGAAGTCAAGATTGAATTTACAGTACGTAAGGTACGTAATCTGTTATAGAGTAGGTACAGAATTATTTCAACATGAGTTAGGCCTACTCGTACGAAGAACGAAACTGGTAATTGGAATTAGGTACAATAGTCTATAGTGTGATAATATGCACAAAAGAACTGAAGCCTGTATCGAAATGAACGACCAACATTTTAAAAAATGTGTTTAAATATCCATATTATGATTACTTTTCAATTTAACTTCATTCTCTATATTGTATGCTAATGTGCTGTAATGTACAATATACATTGCATAATTAATACGTCCGAATGGATAGCTCAGTTGGTGAGTAAAAACACTAAGTGGTAATATAGTACTGTATTTTGATTAAACAAAAGCCTAATGAAAATTATCAAACTCAAAATTGTGATATTTCCTAGTTTACATAATTGGATGAACTACTTTTCTTCCCTCCTATACCTAGTAAAGTGATTTGTATTTTACGCCAGTAGCATCGAACTCCAGTCGTGGAAGGGGTAGCAAACGGTGTTTCCTGTTTCAATCGTTAATAGAAAGATATAGCCAGATTAATATTAAAAATGTTAGTAAAAATAAAATGATGTCCCTGTACAAGTTGACTGGCCACACTGTCTGATATCTTTCATATATGGCAGAAAATTATGAAATAACAAAAAGGTCAATAAAAATAAATATACACACACGAGTATGTAACTTTGATAGAAATGAAATAATTTCATACATTGTTCCTTTCATGAAGTAGCGTAACGGAGCTAAGACAGATGCGAGATCCTCTGCTTTCTAAAAATTTGTGTTTTTGTAATAACTCTTTATGTGATTCTTAAGGAATCATCATAATTAGGCTTTAGGGTACTCCACCGTGTCCTGGAACTCGGCATGCCAAAGTTTCGGAACTACGTATAGACTCGTTATGCGACTGAGTATGTTCATTTGCAGAAGCAGTTCATGAAATTGATGTGGTTTAATTCACGTGAAAAAAATAATTGAGTCCGGGGTCCATCACCGAAAGTTACCCAGCATTTGCTCGTATTGGGTTGAGGGAAAACCCCAGAAATAGCCTCAACCAGGTAACTTGCCCCGACCGGGATTCGAACCCGGGCCACCTGGTTTCGCGGCCAAACGCGCTGACCGTTACTCCACAGGTGTTGACCCGGTCGTTACAGCAGGGATAGTGATTATGATGATGGTAAGTCCGTTATCTAATATCAGAATGACTAAAGTGGTCCTATTTTAAACATTTCGTACGTCTTACTGGACTTGTTAGTATACATGCATGCAAATATTATGCACATGCACTTGAATAAAACTAAATATACTGTTAATGAAGATATGCGCAGATATGAATCAAAATGTTGACAATTATTCCTGTAGCTTGTCAACATCTTTAAAAAGTATTGTTCTCTTAGGTGTGCAACTTTACAGTAAGCTGCCTGAACACATTAAGAGTCAATTATTATACATAATATTGTGAAGAATATTTTACAAGAGAATGCTTTTTATACCTTTGATTACATTTTTAAGAATGTGCTGCCATGATAGAATATCTTTAACGAAACCTATTATATTATTACATACTGGTATTAATAATAATAATAATAATAATAATAATAATAATAATAATAATAATAATAATAACAATAATAATAATACTTTACTGCCAGAACAAAGATACGTATTCATTTTTTAAATATAAGAACTCTCTAGCACCCCCAGAAAGAGTAAGTTACATACTCGTGCTCAGGGGGTATTCCACGTAAGTTAATGTTAAGATATTTTATTGAATAACAGAGTAAAAAGTAATAAAAGAAAAGAAGAAGAAAACGAAGAATAAGAAGAAGAAGAAGAAGAAACACATATCACAATAATTGAACTTTAAATTTTCTCTATTAACAGCAATTTTTAATAGATTTTTTTAAAATAAGGAGCATTAGCAAATTGTATGTTTGGGAATTTATCTATTATCATGTTATAAAGCCTTCGACCGAAGCTGCTATTGTGATTAGAGGATATGCTATAGTTGTAGCACATTTAGGAACTGTCAAGAAAAAACCCATAGTAAATTATTTCGTCCGTAGTAGAAAGATGATATGGCAGGCCATGTTTCGTTTATGCTAGAATTGGTAGTAAATTTATAAACTACGGTTTATAATGTAATGCAGGCTAGGTCTATACAACTTCTATGCATCTTCTATAGTTAAAGCAAAATTTAATATTATAATTTCATGCATATTGATATATAAATAAGATATTTTGACCTAAAATGCAAGTTCTGAGTTAGTGGGATAAATATGACGTTAACAAATACAACATGACGATGAATACCCTCAATCATAAAGAAAGTGGGTTTGGGATACGTTGGCACTGCTAGTAGCAGTACTTCCAGGCTTTAAAAGAGGAATACCCATCGTGCCTTCTCGATCTTCACGGTTTTCCTATTGTACACACTAACAGGGACTTTCTTGAAGTTTTCCTGATTCGAACATGTATATATAACTTCCAATGGGAAACTTATAGCAAACTTGTTTTTCTTTAAGATAGGATACCAAAAACTCTATTCGACCTACATTTCCTTTTATAAAATTTAGTTTTGAGATTGGTTTAGCTCCCGCCACAACAAACACTCGCTGTCTGTGAGCTTAGTTGACAACCATTCGATTTGTTGGTTGAATTTCCATACTGGGCGAGATCCTTTTTGTGTTCTTTATTTGTTCGTGTCACAGTGAAAGACTCCAGACCCAGTATTATAAACTTAACATGTTAGCTGGATAGAGTATGTTACTGTTTTCTTCTATTTCATTTGTTCAATCCATCCCATTTATCCATTACAGGTAGGGGTATGATTTTATGGTAATTATTTTACCAAGATTTCTGTTGTTACGAGAATGAGAAATAACTTTCTGCTTGCGCTGCTCCCTGGAAATAGTCCCTGAAACTATGCCTATATCGTTGCTAGATGTCATACGCATGTAATGCTGAACAATCAAGTATGTAGAAATGTTCAAGTATATTTTATAGCAAAGAAAATTTGCACATATTATTTGGAAGAGAGAGTCATTTTTCGTCCAAATTTTCCATAAAACTTGTTTTAGTTTTTTTTTTTTAATATCGTGATTATGAAGTAATTTTCTGGATTCCTATCAATTTCGCGAAAATTCGCTGATATACTTCACTTAATTTTTTTACTTTCATTAAAGGATTTCCACTTTCCATGCATAACATTAAGACTTCAATACATTTCGCGTATATCGTTTATACCAAAAAAAATCACATTCCTAATTATAGGTTATCCATCCATCCATCCGAATATAAAAATCCAAAAATGTACTGTAAATTTAACTATAAATTCATCCACCAAAATATATCCATCCACCAAGATATTTTGTCTATCTAAATAGACGTGTATCCAATCTCATAGCTGCATTTTCAGAATTCCAAACAGTTACCCATCCAGACAACCACCAGCCAACATATCTGTCATCCCATACAAATATACGGCCTTTAGGGTTATTCAAAAGTCACGAAAGATTTGAAAGTCCTCTTAGTTGAAGAAGTACAATATAGAAAAATTATAATACTGTTTTGTTTATAAAATAATTTTTGGCAGAAACTTCTGTTGCAATAGTTGCACAACTGTTGCTATGCCAAATGAAATATATAAACGATAATTAAAGTTCTTTTATTGATATATTATTATAATGTACCAAAGTACATATGATATTTCCATGCAGATATTCTGCGTCATCATACGATGAAAGAGTAATGGAACGGAGAAAAATTCTCTCCGGCGCCGGGATTTGAACCCGGGTTTTCAGCTCTACGTGCTGACGCTTTATCCACTAAGCCACACCGGATTCCACCCCGGCGTCGGAAGAATCGTCTCAGTTTTAAGTTTCAACTCTTGGGTTCCTTCTAGTGGCCGCCCTCTGCACTACGTCATAGATATCTATGAACCTAGGACCGAAGTCCACACATGTGCTGAGGTGCACTCGTAATGAGTTACTAGTTGGCCGGGATCCGACAGAATAAGCGCCGTCTTAAATCACGAAGTGATTTACGCATATCATATATCCGTCTGTATTCTTTTATTGAGTTAAACAGTCTGTTTGTATACACATTCTTACCAGAAAATTACGGGAATGCCGTGAAAATGAAATTCAGTGAGCAGAACAAGAGTTAAACGCATATCTACACGAGGGGCTATATTCTCCTAATGCTAAAGCTACTAGAAAAGTAGGTTTTCATAACCTACGTAAAACAGCTGTGCACTAATTGTGTATACCATAAGCTACAGTTTTCTCCAAGTTACTTTTTAGCACAGCTGGACTGATAGGTATACGACAAAAAGAAAAGGAAGAAAACAGACTAGATCCAGGAAAATGAGAGTGCTAGTTTTCCTGAACTCAAATATTCAAGGAAATGAAACACACTTTTCATATTGTTAACATTTACGAATATAATATATTGTATTAGCATTAAGGAACTTCCTTTGCTTAGGGGTAAAATAAAACTAAAACATCCGATGCTCTTCGCAGAATCCATTTTAATTCTTTGTTGTGTTTTTAGTTTTCACTTTCAGAATTGTTGTATCGAGTATCGAAACTTTAAAACATGTATCGGCATCGAGTATCGACAAGATATGGTATCGACCCATCTCTAATTATACATACATACATACATACATACATACATACATACATACATACATACATACATACATACATACATACATACAAACATACATACATACACGCGCGCGCACACTCACATATACATACATACATACATACATACATACATACATACATACATACATACATACATACATACATACATACATACATACATACATACATACATACAGCCATATAGCCACCGGCGTGGTTCAGTCGGTTAAGGCGCTTGTCTGCCGGTCTGAAGTTGCGCTCGGAAGCGGGTTCGATCCCCGCTTGGGCTGATTATCTGGCTGGGTTTTTCCGAGGTTTTTCCCAACCGTAAGGTGAATGTCAGGTAATCTATGGCGAATCCTCGGCCTCATCTCGCCAAATACCATCTCGCTATCACCAATCTCATCGACGTTAAATAACCTAGTTGATACAGCGTCGTTAAATAACCAACTTAAAAAAATAAAATAAAAAAATACATACATACCATGTGTGTATTTAGTTTAAATAAATGGGCTAATTAATAACGTACTGAACACAGTCACAAGCATTAATTTGTCCGTTTGGCTATGGCGAGAGCAGTATTGCGAACTCGCCTTTACAAATCTGAAACATCAATTTACTGTATATTGTGCAGATAGAGTGACATCACGTCCAGACAGTATTTCACGAATTACGGTCAATGGAGCCAGATTAAATTACTTAATTTTCCCAATTATATTCAAGACGTCCACGCAACGCAACGGCTACGACATGTAGCGTTAACATCCAGAGTTAACGACGGTCGTGAGTTCAAATTTCGGCCCAACCATAGATGTTCGTCACAACTATGAATACAATATTCTATGTCCTCCCATATGACATCCATACTTAGTGTGTTGTTCACTTAAGCTTCATCTCTCTTGGTCACTAAGTTTCAATCGCTTGGCATGGTTTCACATCTAAATGAAGCATTAAAATGTTGGATCATTAACATTTAATTTGTGTGATTTGTGTAGACACTCGTAATACAAGTTTTATTATAATCCAGATATATATAAATGAATTGTTACTTGTGTACTACATTATTATATAATTAGCTAATTTACTTTAAGTACGCAGCTACTACGCGGAACATGCTTTATTAATTAAGAATAATGTAATACTTACTTACTTAGCCTACTTACTTATGGCTTTTAAGGGACCCGGAAAATCATTGCCACCCTCACACAAGCCATTAGTCCCTATCCTGTGGAAGATTAATCCACTCTCTATCATCATATCCCACCTCCCTCAAATCCATTTTTATATTATCCTCCCATCTACGTCTCGGCCTGCCCAAAGGTCTTTTTCCTTCCCGCCTCCCAACTAACACTCTATAAGCATTTCTGGATTCGCCCATACGTGCTACATGCCCTGCCGATCTCAAACATTTGGATTTAATGTTCATAATTATGTCAGATAAAAAATACAAAGCGTGCAGTTCTGCGTTGTGTAACTTTCTCCATTCTCCTGTAATTTCATTCCTCTTAGCCCCAAATATTTTCCTAAGGACCTTACTCTTAATCGAATATGCAATATTATTTTTACTTTCCACGTATGAATTTATATGCACGTGGGAATGCATGTTAAATCGCCAACCCAGGCATATTTGTCAAATAATATCGCTCTTGCACACATCGAAAATGTTACGTGGGACATGCATTATGCACATACGTCCGGTGTCCAGTTATCAACACATACGTTGCAGCTATATGTGGACATTTGTGAGGTTTTCGATTGCAGATGGTTTCCACTGAATCTATAATTTGTTCAGCACGGCAACCTACAATACTATCGAAGTGTAGTGAGGTTTTCATTTTGAATTATAGCGGTTATCAGCCTTTGAAACTCTGGCCAGTGTGCTATCATTTGTGTGCGCGAGAGTTTGATAGCTGAGTGAGAATTGGTAATGATCGTGGCCTATTTATTTGTGTCAATAATCTCTCACTTAACGTCGGTACAGAAGTGGAGTGAAATCGTTGTTCAACCCAAACAGAGCGGCCGTCTGTGTGTCGGGCTGTAATTACTTGTTATGTAAAGCAGTTTTCTCTGCAGGTATTACATATAATGGGATTTTCCTCTCTATTTGCTGCAACACAAACAGATTATTTTTATTACAATTAAACCTCACTCATTCGGCAAATATTACAGACCTATTCCAATTACACAAAGATATTGTGTTATAAATGCGTGTGGGGTCCTGAAAAATAATGCAAATTGCTATTGCGGGATTACAGTGTCAAGTATCAAATGTTTTAACAGCACAGTACAATATGATGCATGAATGATCTTGAAGCTGTAAATCATATTAAATGGAGTTCTTTTCATGGTAATAGCTGTAATATAGTGGTCATAATGATAATACGGCATGGCTGAACTATAGGCTACACAAAGGTACAACAACATCTCTGTTCCGAAGGTACCGCTGCCTGGCGGCTTATTGTGCTTATTCGTGTTATTGGTGGAACTGGTAATAGGCAGTGCTACGTGTGTGAAATTTTGCGAGATGAATCCGTGGACTCCTTTCCATTCTATTGTGCTACAGGATAGTATCTATACTAATAATAAATCTGTAGCCGAAATTTTTCTGGTAATTTTCGATTTTCCAAAAATAATTGGTCCTAACATATATAATTAATCGCCCTGAAACCGAAAATCGCATTTTTGAAATGTTTGTTTGTATGTCTGTCTGTCTGTCTGGATGTTTGTTACCTTTTCACGCGATAATGGCTGAACCGATTTATATGAAAATTGGAATATAAATTAAGTTCGTTGTAACTTAGAATTTAGGCTATATGGCATTCAAAATATTATATTTTAAAGGGGGGTTATAAGGGGGCTTGAATTAAATAAATCGAAATATCTCCCTTATTATTAATTTTCACGAAAAATATTACATAACAAAAGTTTCTTTAAAAATAATTTCCGATAAGTTTTATTCTATGCAAAATTTTTATAGGACTGATATTTAATGAGATAAATGAGTTTCAAAATTACAATAACAACGCCATCTAAGGTGGTGTAATGAAATAAAAAACAAATGACTTCATCTATAAGGGGCCTTGGTCAACAACAATCGAAAGCTATGAAACATAGTCTACAGAGAATGTTTCTGTGTTTGTATGAAGTAATATCGGAAGCTAAATTAACCGATTTGTATAATTAATTATTAATTCACCATTGGAAAGTGTAGTTTCTCTAGATGGACATAATGCTATAATGTTATTACAGTAACTTCTGAATCGAGGACAGGTAAGATTAAAATAGCTTCTTATGCACAGAAAACTTGATAGGCTATTCTGTACATTCGTTTTCTGTATTTTCTAAAATAATTTTTATGACCAAATGAGTGGTCTCTGGATCAAAATGATCGCATTTTAATTTTTTTAATACAATTTAAATTAAGTAACATAATAAACGATTTATCCTTCTATCAAACACGAATGTTCCCTGGACCAAATGCCCTATTTTAATTATGTAATTACTTTATATTTATTTCTAACGGGTGCAGCGGAGCGCACGGGTACGGCTAGTAGTGTAATAAGAAGAAAAAACTAATACTAGTATTTTGCAACTGTATTGTTTCAAATCTAACATTGAATTTATATTATTTATATCGTTAAAGAACAATAACAAAACAAAATCATAACTTGAATTTTATAACTTGAATATTATTTATAACGTTAAAGAACGGTAACAGAGTATAAATGATAACTTGAATATTATTTATATTACTAAAAAACGATAACAGAATATAAATGATAACTCGAATATTATTTATATCGCTAAAGAACAATAACAAAATAAAACCATAATTTAAATATTATTTATAACGCTAAAAACGATAACAGAATATAAATTATAACTAGATATTATTTATATCGCTAAAGAACGATAACAAAATAAAACAATAACTTGAATATTATTTATAACGTTAAAAAAAGATAACAGAGTATAAATGAACACTTGAATATTATTTATATCACTAAAGAACGATAACAGAATATAAATGATAACTTGAGTATTATTTATAACGCTAAAGAACGATAACAGAATATAAATGATAACTTGAATATTATTTATATCACTAAAGAACGATAACAGAATATAAATGATAACTTGAGTATTAATTATATCGCTAAAGAACGATAACAGAATATAAATGATAACTTGAGTATTATTTATAACGCTAAAGAACGATAACAGAATATAAATGATAACTTGAATATTATTTATATCTCTAAAGAATGATGAAATAGAATGATTACTTGAACAAAGCTCGAAACTCACAATCTTCGAAAACATTAAGCGAACACACTACCGCTGCTCTACGAGACGCAGATGTGAATGACACCTGCTTAAACATCTTAGTTCCGAAACTGCTTCTACAGGGACATCATTTTATTTTTACTTCAATTTTTATTGTACCTGAGTTTTTTAATGTACTTCACTCCCACCCCTTCTACTAATGAAGTTCAACCGTCCTCCACACAGATCCAAGACCGCATATACAGTCATAGTAGCCTTACGGTCATAGTGAAGAGTACGTTCCAAAAATACGTTCGCGTTTTCCAGTGACGAAAGAGCTTTCAATATTGAATCATTTTCGCACAGGTACTGTCGTCCATTTGCCTACGTCGTATCCCGGTTTCCCTCACTTGCTTTTATTCGCCAGCTAATGGCTGGGCTCTCGTCTTAGCTCTTTTGTGAGAACATTAATTTATGTTAGGAATTGGACGTCTACGTAATATTATACCCATACAATTGTTTAAAATAACTTAAATAAAAGGGCCTCGTTAAGTAATTACCTGTCACGTGATTTCCTCCCTTTCTACGACCCTATGACATAACCACTTGGACGGACAGTAGATAGTATGTCTGAGTAATTTTATCTTTTCGGATCGGGCAGAAGTGAAGATCGAATTTACAGTACGTAAGGTATTCTTTTATATAGTAGGTACACAATTATTTCAACATGAGTTACTAGTTACGAAGGTCGAAACTGGTAATTGGGATTAGGTACAATAGTCTATAGTGCGATAATATGCACATTACAACTAAGGCCTATATCGAAATGAACGGCCACCATTTTCAAAAATATGTTTAAATATCCATATTATGATTATTTTTCAATTTAACTTCATTCTCTATATTGTACGCTAATGTGCTGTAGACAGTATAATATACACTGCATAATGAATACGTCCACATTGACAGCTCAGTTCATGAGTAAAAACACTCATTGTTAATACTATACTGTATTGTGACTAAACAAAAACCTAATGAAAATTATCAAACTCAAAAGTGCGATATTTCCTAGTTTACGTAAATGGATGAACTACTTTGCTTCCCTCCTATACCTAGTAAAGTGATTTGTTTGTATATTACGCCAGTATCATCGAACTCCAGTCCTGGAAGGGGGTAGACAACGGCGTTGATCCAAAAGTATAGCCAGGTTAATATTAAAAATGTTGGTAAAAATAAAATGATGTCCTTGTAGAAGCGCATGCATTTTATAACATCACCGTTACCTGAAGTGGACTTAGAAAATATTCGCTGTTCAGGATTGCGGTCACTTTCTTTTTTGACACTGTACATGCTATTCAATCACAAATACATCAGTTTCTCCCGTCGTCAGATGTACGAGTTTTGATTTGCTTTACAGGAGTTATGAAAGTTACAATGTCACCACTCGTACACACATCCATCATTCTTTCATGCGTAATTCTTAATTCTGAGAACTTGCTACAATGATCAATCTTCCACTGTCCATGAAGCATATCACAGGCGCTAATTATAAGCTAAGCACACGAAAGTCGCATATCGGATGACACTATATATGCTTTCAAGGATCGCCGTACACTGGCATTTGGAAAATAAACACCCAAACTGATTTACTGTATTATCATATTTACAACAACAAAAAATTCTTTAAATTTGTAGTTTATTTAAAATAACTTTACATATAATCGACATTGTTAAGTTACAAGGTTACTGCACACAAAGCATTGGGTGTGTTCTTGACGTTACATATTCCTAAAATATGACGTAACTTCTACCATCTGTCTCACTTATGGATGGGCAGCAGTTTACGAAACTTAAGGACTTAGAGCTGTCAGAGAAAATTTAATTCCCAGCCCGTACAAGGAGACAAGTTACGGAAAAACTTGGCCAATAAAGAACGACGTAAAGAGTCATCGGACGGCAGACGCATCGATTTCAAATATTGCGCACCACTTCAAGTGAACTGGCAGAACATGGTCCGCCTTGCCACAGCGGCCAGAGTATATAATGTAGCTAAATATTAAGAGGTGATATTTCACTGCACTTACACTCAATGTACAAAGTATGCTTTCACGGAGCCACATCAGCGGCTCAGCGCCAGTGTAATTTTTTTTTCAGGTAACCTACAATGGACATGGAATTAAAAGATGAAGATGTGGAAATAGAATTTCACACTTTATTTAGTACTTCGTCGTTACATTGCACACTACACCGAAAACTAAGAACTATGTAATATTGTGTGGAAACCGCTATATAGCTATGCTTATGTATTAACACTACAACCAGACATATGTTACAACACAGTGAAGCCATCTCTGTATAGATAATTAAAACACGTATTTTATTACGCCATACGGAAGGCAGTTTGATCAAAGACCTTGTACAGTATATAATATACAAAGTCTTTTGGGTTTGATATGCGCTGATGTTACATAAATTTGAACATCTGACTTTCTATTAATTGTTTTATTTCATTCACGTAATACAAATTTTATAGGCTACAATTAGGTTAGTTACCTGTGGGTGCGGGACCATGTGCCAGCTGTGCCTTATTTCGACCGTCACTCCGTGCTACAGGAAAGCATTTTCCTTAGATCGACAAAAGCATTCTCGCTGTAGTGTGTAACGGGACTAAAGCTACATCTACACAGTTCAATTTTCCATGCGCATATGCATGCAGTCTGGGAAGGATATTGAAATGATCACGTTCAAAACGTAAATATATTAATTAATATTAGCAATCAATATTGCATTCATTGCTTGAATGCGTAAAGTTGACAGAACAGTTTAACCGTGCATATGCATCTTAATCGATTCATGCTTATCAATTTACGGGGAAATAGTTGGCGACACCGACTAAACAAAAGGATGACCATGCGATAAATTGATAGCGATAAATCTAGCTGCAAAAATTATAGCGATGTTTGACTGTGATTGGTTGATATTCAAAATTTCATTACACTTCATTGGTCGAAAATGGAATTACATCATATAAACGAAATAGTCTACGATATCTATTTTCAACGAGTTCAATTTTCTTGAAACAGTGTAAAATCTGTAACATTTATTTGAATAGTTAATCTGAGATGTGACAATGAAATTAATTAAAGCTTTTAACATCTTCGGCGAGCCTGTCCTGTTGCTATTCTGTAATATGGTAGCAATTAGTTTACGTTCATTTTCGGCTTTACCGTTCACAATTCTCTAATGTTCCTTTATATGGAACGGCAAAATTGGAAGTGATATATGTGGCCAACAGGCTTGGAGCTCTCAGTCCCAAATCGCCTTCTAAAGACGCGTTTACACGTCCCTTTTAAAAGTTTCTCCTTCCATCCAATCATTAATTCATTGCTTCCCGTTACAATTAAACTAAAACATTTTTTTCCTGTTTATATATCGAGTATAGACGTTGTCACGTCAATACCTTTTAGATCGCCAGTGACATCGTTCCAGATCGTACCCATCTGATCCTGTGCAATTCACCACGTTGCATTTAATGAGCTATTCTTGGAATATTTCAAAGCACTATTTGGACGGTAATGGAAGGGATGGAATAATTGGAGGCAACAGGCAGAGGGTTATGTTCTACAATTACTTTTCAAACAAAATTTCACAGCAATTATGATCTCTCGTTAATGAGTTGGTATGACGTTATACGTGGAACTGCGACTGTAGAAATTTGTTGTTACATGTGTTGATTTCAAAGAGTTATTTATCCGAAAAAGCTGCCAAAGAGAACGTTCTGGTTGGAATCATATTGTTTAAAAATAAGGAATAAATGGAATCATGTTCGAGGTTGAGACTCTTTGCGCAAATGACGAGGAATACATTGTTGAATTTATGTTTTAAGTGAAAGTGCTATTATTATTATTACTTACTTACTTAATTACTTACTTATTTACTTACTGGCTTTTAAGGAACCCGGAGGTTCATTGCCGCCCTCACATAAGCCCACCATTGGTCCCTATCCTGAGCAAGATTAATCCAGTCCCTACCATCATATCCCACCTCCCTCAAATCCATCTTAATATTATCTTCCCATCTACGTCTCGGCCTTCCCAAAGGTCTTTTCCCCTCTGGCCTCCCAACTAACACTCTATATGCATTTCTGGATTCGCCCATACGTGCTGCCAGAGGATCAGTCCCATTCCGAGGCTCATTGTTAGATTTCGTAACAAGTTGTTTTTTACGGTGATGGGTTGTTAGCCCTTCGCCCAACCCCCAAGCTGGAGGACCACCTCTTATCGGCTGTCCACGACTGCTTATTCAATATATTCGCAGCTACCCTCCATATCTGGAGGCCGTCTCCTCTATCCGCAACCTGAGGATTATTATTATTATTATTATTATTATTATTATTATTAATAGGAAGCAGTAGCAGTAGTAACACTAGTAGTAGTAACACTGGTAGCACCAGTAGCAGCAGTAGTAGTAGTAGTAATAGTAGTAGCACTAGTAGCAGCAGTAGTAGTAGTAGCACTAGTAGCAGCAGTAGTAGTAGTAGCACTAGTAGCAGCAGCAGTAGTAGTAGTAGCACTAGTAGTAGTAGTAGCAGTACTAGTAGCAGTAGTAGTAGTAGCACTAGTAGCAGTAGTAGTAACACTAGTAGGAGCAGTAGTAGTAACACTGGTAGCACCAGTAGCAGTAGCAGCAGCAGTAGTAGTAGTAGTAGTAGCACTAGTAGTAGTAGTAACACTAGTAGGAGCAGTAGTAGTAACACTGGTAGCACCAGTAGCAGTAGTAGTAGTAGTAGTAGTAGTAACACTAGTAGCAGCAGTAGTAGTAGTAATAGCACTAGTAGCAGCAGTACTAGTAGTAGTACTAGTAGCAGTAGTAGTAGCACTAGTAGTAGTACTAGTAGCAGTAGTAGTAGTACTAGTAGTAGTAGTAGTATTAGTGGCAGTAGCACTAGTAGCAGTAGTAGTAGTGACAGTAGCAGTAGTAGTAGTAGTAGCACTAGTAGTAGTAATAATATGAGCAGAAGCAGTAGTAGTAGTAGCAGCAGTAATAGTAGTAGTACTAGTAGTAGTAGTACTCGTAGCAGTAGTAGTAGTAGTAGCACTAGTAGCAATAGTATCACTAGTAGTAGTAGTAGTAGCAGTAGTAGTAGTAGTAGTAGTAGCAGTAGTAGTAGAAGTAGCAGCAGTAGTAGTAGTAGCACTAGTAGTAGTAGTAGCACTAGTAATAGTAGTAGCACTAGTAGCAGTAGTAGTAGAAGTAGCAGTAGTAGTAGTAGTAGTAGTAGCACTAGTAGCAGTAGTACTAGTAGCAGTAGTACTAGTAGCAGCAGTAGTAGTAGTAGCACTAGTAGTAGTAGTAGTAGCATTAGTACTAGTAGCAGTAGTAGTAGTAGTAGTAGTAGTAGTAGTAGCAGTAGTATTTTAGTATCAGTATTATCTTCAACATCACATTCGCTAGACTTTCCTGCTCGGCTACGAAATGGCTACAAACAATACACGAGCAATAAACGATATAGGTAGCGGTAGGCCTACTAAAAATAAATACAAGATTCGAAGGACATAGAGCAACTACAAAACTGCAGTATCATGTAGTCTATGTATACATTCTATAGCCTATACTTCGTACAAAAAATCGGTCAGTTTATCTTCAAACGCGAACCAAAAACGATGTTGTCTTCTGACGGCAAGAGAAGAGACAGAAATCATGAAAAATTCACACGTCACTCCGTTAGGAAGCCATGAATGATTCACATTTCGATCAGGTACAAATTCCATTCGAGCTGGGTTAACGGTACATCTGGACAAAAAGTAAACAATACCAATTCGCATTAAAGGAAACGTCCAGAAGGCGTTGCTTTATTAAAACAGCTCCCCGAGGATTCAATTTCATTTATTACGACGGTCGAGATCACGTGACACAGAGCCGAACAGGAGCAAGCAGAGAGTAAGGCTGATTCGAGGATTTCGAGCTCTCCCCCACGGCCGGCATGGAATCAGTTCGAGAAACGTGAGATCACTCAATGGTTGTATCGCGCAGGTATTCTCACCGTCCATTCAGAAGTACAACTGTCCAGGACTCGCAGACTTTTCTTTATGTTTATTTGTTAATTTTGTACATCTTTTTTAATTATTTATTTTCACTTTCTATTCATTAAGTTATATTAATTAATTAATTCACTCATTCATTCTTTTAGATTTACAATCTAAAATAATGTATCCATGACCATCTAATAAAATTGCCCGGTTGTTCGTCGACTTCTGTAAATCTTTTGGCCTGCATAAAGATATTTTAAGTGATCTAACAATTGCAACACTCAAAGAATCAATAGCTATTTTCAGGCATCATACATATGGACAATGTTTTAAAGCGATTAGGTACAGCTTACAACAGTAACATTTTTGAAAATATTCAACATTTTTTCCCGCCATTACTGTATCTTGTACAATAATGAAAATTAGTATGTGTAAAACACTGTCATTCTGCTATATGAAAAAAAATATTTGTACGATTTAAAAAAATAATTTATATATATTTTTTTTTTTTCAAAATTCAAAATGGTGGCAGTTTACTGTGCAGTGATGAAGCGTTTCCCACATAACTCATAAACTTGTTAACTTTTTGATGTTCTAGGCTATCTCTTTTATTTTATTGCTGAAACTCATGTTTACGATATCATGCCCTTTCAATTGCATTCCTTAATAAATATTTGTGTGTGTGTGTGTGTGTGTGTGTGTGTGTGTGTGTGTGTGTGTGTGTGTGTGTGTGTGTGTGTGTGTGTGTGTGTGTGTGTGTGTGTGTGTGTGTGTGTGTGTGTGTGTGTGTGTGTGTGTGTGTGTGTGTGTGTGTGTGTGTGTGTGTGTGTGTGTGTGTGTGTGTGTGTGTGTGTGTGTGTGTGTGTGTGTGTGTGTGTGTGTGTGTGTGTGTGTGTGTGTGTGTGTGTGTGTGTGTGTGTGTGTGTGTGTGTGTGTGTGTGTGTGTGTGTGTGTGTGTGTGTGTGTGTGTGTGTGTGTGTGTGTGTGTGTGTGTGTGTGTGTGTGTGTGTGTGTGTGTGTGTGTGTGTGTGTGTGTGTGTGTGTGTGTGTGTGTGTGTGTGTGTGTGTGTGTGTGTGTGTGTGTGTGTGTGTGTGTGTGTGTGTGTGTGTGTGTGTGTGTGTGTGTGTGTGTGTGTGTGTGTGTGTGTGTGTGTGTGTGTGTGTGTGTGTGTGTGTGTGTGTGTGTGTGTGTGTGTGTGTGTGTGTGTGTGTGTGTGTGTGTGTGTGTGTGTGTGTGTGTGTGTGTGTGTGTGTGTGTGTGTGTGTGTGTGTGTGTGTGTGTGTGTGTGTGTGTGTGTGTGTGTGTGTGTGTGTGTGTGTGTGTGTGTGTGTGTGTGTGTGTGTGTGTGTGTGTGTGTGTGTGTGTGTGTGTGTGTGTGTGTGTGTGTGTGTGTGTGTGTGTGTGTGTGTGTGTGTGTGTGTGTGTGTGTGTGTGTGTGTGTGTGTGTGTGTGTGTGTGTGTGTGTGTGTGTGTGTGTGTGTGTGTGTGTGTGTGTGTGTGTGTGTGTGTGTGTGTGTGTGTGTGTGTGTGTGTGTGTGTGTGTGTGTGTGTGTGTGTGTGTGTGTGTGTGTGTGTGTGTGTGTGTGTGTGTGTGTGTGTGTGTGTGTGTGTGTGTGTGTGTGTGTGTGTGTGTGTGTGTGTGTGTGTGTGTGTGTGTGTGTGTGTGTGTGTGTGTGTGTGTGTGTGTGTGTGTGTGTGTGTGTGTGTGTGTGTGTGTGTGTGTGTGTGTGTGTGTGTGTGTGTGTGTGTGTGTGTGTGTGTGTGTGTGTGTGTGTGTGTGTGTGTGTGTGTGTGTGTGTGTGTGTGTGTGTGTGTGTGTGTGTGTGTGTGTGTGTGTGTGTGTGTGTGTGTGTGTGTTTTTTAGAAGAAAATACTGATATTTGACCATTTTTTAAATTAAATTTATTTTTTATCAGATAATCTATCAAAGGTAGAGAAGTGATCTTGCATCATATTGTAGATATGAATGCATAAATACACAAAAAAAATGTATCATAGAATGTTGGATAGTTTTTTAGTTGTGTGGGAAACGTTTTATCACTGCACAGTAAACTGAATTTTGAAAAAAAAAATTGTAATAATTTTTTAAATCGTAAAAATATTTTTTTATATAGCAGAAGGACATTGTTTAACACATGCTAATTTTCATTATTGTACAAGATGCAGTAATGGCGGGAAAAAATGTTGAATATTTTCAAAATTTTACTGCTGTAAGCTGTACCTAACCCCTTAACTCACACCTTCTTGACGTTACTTCGTATATTAGCCTATTATGTGTTTCAATCTATTTCAATTTGTTATTTTTCATTGTAAGAACAAAAACATGTTTCATTAAGCCTCAAGACATTTACTATATATTTATTGTATCATGGTATTCTTTGTCAACGGCAATCTGTAGTGGTTAGAGGAAGAAATAAATAAATAAAATATAGGCTACAAATGCATCCTTTGTTTTCGTGTTACTTTTGCTAGGAACAAGTGAAATTTTATAATAAAATTATGTATGTTATTTTTAGTTATTCAAGTTTTAATATTGATGATTATACGTTTTATGCAATTCTAGCATCATAAATTGATAGTAAAATACAAAATTGAGTTTTTCCTGTAATGATCCTAATGACAAAGTAAAGGAATGACGTAATGGTTTCCAAGACAGCCTTGTTTTATTTATTTACCACTAAAATGGACGAAGAAAATAAAAGTTCGGCGAACATGGATATTTCTGAACAATTAATAAAGCAGTAGAGATGGATTTTCTGAGCAGAGCCACTGGAGTGTCGAGGTTGGAGCACATCACCAATGAAGAGATACGGCGCAGATTGAAGGAAAAGGACACTATTATGCATAACATTGAGAGGAGGCAGTTGTTATGGTATGGCCACGTGCTTAAGATGGAACATTATAGGATACCATATAATTAGGGAGCGGATTTTTATGTGCTAAAAATTGTAAATATATTTATTTTTTATGTGCTAAAAAGTACAAAAATATCTGCTAAAAGTAAAAAAAAAAAAAAAAATTTTTTAATATGACAAAAATACCTTATTAGATTGGAAAAAAAAATAGTTACTAGGTACTCACCAGCCACAATGAGTGCTAGTAGTTGGCCGAGAATTGCAGTGAACAACAAAGGTCATTTCCAAATTCTCCATCACAAATGCATGCCGATTATCTCTGAACAACGACTTATACTGTGAAAACGATCTTTCCACATCACAGGACGTCAGACGTGCATATTTAAAGAGAGGAATGTCATAAACACAAAGACCGTCAGTTTCACCTACAGGCACACCCTCCAATCCTTGAGCAACTTTACACATTTTTTTATATTCACTGTTTTTCCCAAACACATTCTGGAATTTGTCTCTTACTACTTGTACTTCTGAACCTGGTAGTGAGTCTAATTTAATTTCCACGGCACGCACCTCCCTGTTTGAGACAACAGGTTTTTGGATGTTTCGAGTTTTTTTTATGGTGTCACATAAAAAGCTTAGATTTGCTAATAGGAAAGCCAAATCGTTTTTTAAATAACCATCTTTCAGTATATCTCGAAGGATATCGATTGACGAAGCCCGATAACAGGGAATCACAACAAGACGTATTGCCTTACTTGATGGACATGAGCGAGAGGGGAGAGATTTGTTTAAATTAAATAATGTTCATACCCGAGCTCTTATCTGTTGTGTTTCACAACAAAACGTGGAAGGAAATCATCTCCAGCAACAATAAACATTCCTAATTATGTTTTGCAAGATCTCTCCTTCTTATCCATGTTAATTTATTCTCTAATAATAACACTGATATGCTGCCTAGCAGTTCTCAGAAGATGAGGCGATATTGCTACAAAAATGGATCACGGATACACCACACAGCGCTTAGAAACACTAAGCAACCAAGAATTCTTAAAAAAGATAACGTACTTCTGAGTGACATAATTGATTTAGTTTTAAAATGTTTAAAAGTTCTTGTAAAAAATTACTTAAGTAAAAAAACTCCAAGATTTATGTGTTTATAATAGATTTCCTGAAAATATGTATTTACATCATTTTTTGTGAAAATATGTGTTTTTATGTGAAATAAAATTCGGGTTTTAAACTTGAAACTTCATGTTCGGAATTTATAACTTTGTTAATTGTGTTTTATCACACGCAAAAATAATATTTAATTACATAGAAATCCGCTCCTTACATATAATTATGATCCAACTGCTGGATAGAAGAAGAGGTAGACCACGGCCACAGTGGAAGAAAGGAGTGGAAAGGGTGATGGAGGAGAGGAATTTGAGGCCTGCATATGTTCAAGATAGAGCTCTCTGGCTACGAAGAGTGGGATGCGATTGGAGCCGTAGGACTCCCACTTGATGATGATGATGATGATGATGATGATGATGATGATGATGATGATGATGATGATGATGATTATTATTATTATTATTATTATTATTATTATTATTATTATTATTATTATTAAAGCAAGCCCAGGAACTAAAGCTCTACTAATTCCATAAAAACATCAGCAGTGGTTCCGGAATAACAATTTCAATGTAGACAAATTGTACTTTCAGTATTTACAAACAGAAGTAAGTCTTATAGGGCTTAATATAAAAATGTTTTTATTTTGCTTGAATAAATTTACTATGTTTGTAGCCGTATGTTTACTACTCAGAATTCTTATATTGCTAAGGCAACCTTTATGTATGTATTTATTGACACTGCAAATGGGTAAATACCCTTGCATGCCTATGATATTATAAGCGAATTATTAATGATCAGGCTTAGGATCCGAGACAATTTAAGAATGAAGTGAAGTTAACAGTGCAACGGAGTATAGATGGAATGAGAAAGGTTGCCTTTTGTTCACTCATATTTACAGTGGACGGTAAGGGGTGAGTGTCTCTTTTACTTCCTGGAACTAAGACGTTATATTTCGTCCCGAAATATGTAGATTTATGTGACACCAAGCCATAATATGTAATGTTGGGTAAATATGTAAAAATATGTAGTATCAAATTTTAATATATTAATGGTAATTACAAGATTCACAAAGATTTGTTATTTATATACGGTTAGGTTGAAAGGAATGTAATATGTAATTACATAAAAATCCGGTCCCTATATATAAGTTATACTATAAGTAGTAACATGAACTGCTGCCAGGAAATTAAAATGAGGATAGAAATGGCAAAGGAAGCTTTTAATAGAAATAGGAGCATCCTCTGCGGACCTCTGGAAAAAGAAAACTAAGGAACAGACTAATGAAGTGCTTTCTGTGGAGTGTGGCATTGTATGGGGCAAAATGGACATTACGACGATGTCAAGAGAAGCGGCTACAAGTTTTATGAAGAAGAATAGAATGTGTGAAATGGACAGACAAAATAAGAAATGAAGCTGTGCTCTAGAAAGAGAGGATGAAGAAAAAATAATGCTGAAGACGATCAGGTAGAGAAAAAGGAATTAACTGGGCCACTGGCTAAGCAGAAACTGCGTGCACTGAAGGAATGGTGAACGGAAGAAAAGTTAGGAGCAGAAGAACTTTTTTTCCGTTCACCATGATATTGTTGTTGTTGTTTATTAACATTTCTGGCTTTGAGCCAGAGGCCGTTTTAGGGTCTTATACGCGCAGGATGCCCTCTCCAGCCATTGTACATAAATAATAATAAAAATATATTTACATATATGAGACTATTTCTGGCATAAGTGCCAGTAGGTGTGTGAGTGCAGTGATTGGTTCCTTTTATTTTGGCGTAGGCCTAATTTGTTAATTTGTGATGTTTAAGGAATAGTGAACGGGAGAAGAGTTCGGGGTAAAAGATATCAGCTGATAGTCAACGTTAAGGTATTATATGGGGAGATTAAGAGGAAAGCAAGAAATTGGGAAGAATGGGAAATGCTGGGTTTGCAGTTAAAGATCTGCTCTTGGGCAGAACACCATACATACATACATACATACATACATACATACATACATACATACATACATACGTACATTAGATTTTTAAGTTTCCCCTTCCGGTGGCAGAAGCGTTTGAATGGTTATGGAGACTTTCATGGTGCAGAATTATTTTATTGATCTGCCTCTCTGTTGCTGTCGTGTGTCCTCTCAGACAGTATTCAAATTTCCAACACGTGTTTGCGGTTTTGTTTGTGTGTTTTAGTTTGGTATTTGGGGCTGGTGATATAAGAATATATGAATTATATGCGGAGACTAAGAGAATGACGGAAAATAGGGAATGTTGAAAAATGCTGCCTTTAGACAGAAAACTGTGAATGAACTCTCAGATCAAACAAGTAATATTGTGTACCTGGTTTCTGCAGGTTTATAAGGAATCGATGCCTCAGAAAATATAGTTTCCCAAGGAGATTCAGGAAGTCAAACTCAGCAGCACTGCGGTCTCCTGGGTTGACCTCTAGCGTATGGGAAGCACTATTAAGTGCTTTAATAGTAGAACATAATACCATGGTGATAGAAGAAGAAGCGACCGACCCCGATTAATTAGCTTTTTCTTTCCTTTTTGTACTCAAATTTCGTAAATGTCGACCGCTATATTTCACGTCAGCAATAAACAGTATGCTTTCCTTATTTGCTATTCATTTCTACAGCTCCGCCGTTGGCAATTACTGGGAGCAAGATAAGGGAATTTTGTTGGAGGGAACATAGAAGAATCCGCAGTGCATCATGAGGGGACGGTAGAAACTTTCTAATAATTGCCAGATAAGTGAGTCACTTAATTGTTTTACTTTGTCGTATAACTTCAGTTTTAAAACTGCAATTGAAACGTCACTGCACGGGGGAAGTACGAAATATCTCACCACGGATCATTGGGCTTGATGTAGATCAGTTAGCCCGCATTACTTCCGGTTGGTTGAGTTTTAAAACCACGAGGGTATAAGCTCGCACAAAAGCTTGAAAGTTGAGCTTAATGAGCCATACACTGCTTCCCATTCTACCCACAAGGAGCGCAGTGTCTCGAACAATGGGGAGGGACGTTAAATAAAACTCGACAATTCCTTCTTCTCGCCCTTGCTTGTTCACTTTTTATATGACGTAAAAACACGCATTCCTCTATTCCGTCACCTCACGCTGTATACTGCATTGTTACCATTGACTGGCTTTGTAGCTAAATAACAACAGAAAAGGAGATGGAAAAACACACTCTAGTAAGGCGGCTTCAGAATACCAAGCAAAGTAACAAATCGATGCTGTCGCTCACACTATCGTTTAAAAGTTTAATAAATTTATAGCTGTATTTCAAATTTCGGCTTCGCTGGAGGATCAATGCACTAACCCAGCGGTGACCAAAACTCGAGCTGCAGTGATTACATGCGACAGACAGCCTATGAAGTAAGGAGACGGAGGCATGAAAACTACAGGGACATCATTTTATTTTTACTTCAATTTTTATTGTACCTAAGTTTTTTATTGTACTTCACTCCCACGCCTTCTACTAATGAAGTTCCACGTCCTCCACATAGAACCAAGGCCGCATATAGTAAGCAGTACCGAGTTAGTGAGTATAGTACGTTCCAGAAATATCTTCGTGTTTTCCAGTGACGAAAGAGCTTTCAATATTGAATCATATTTTCGCACAGGTACTGTCGTTCGTTTGTGCTGTAGACTAAAGATGGGTAAAAAAAGCTGGAACAGTTTATTTGAAACCGTTTCACAATTGAAACTGTTTCGTATCGAAACAGTTTCGTGATATAACCTGTTCCAAAAGTTCCAAAGAGTGTTACACTGCTCCAGTGATCACATCAACGTTCCACATGGTTCCAACAGATAAACAGTTCAGTTTCTAAACAGTTTTCCTCTTCTTTGCTGTCTGCAAAGGCCACGTGTGGCGCTATCATTGACCTCCAATCTAAAGTAGATAATATAATATCCATGTTCCACACGGCCTTCGTGCAACAGTAGCCCATGTAGAATCGCGCAATTTAATTGTACGAATCAAATTCCCTAATAAATCTCCTAATTATTAGTTGTCCATTGATGGAGAATTTGTTCATGGTGCCCTGACATAGAGTTAATTATTAATATACCACGAAAAATATCATCGGCTAATGTCATCGTTATTAAACTCTCCTAGGGTTATATGCGTTATTTTTACTAAAATCGATTTATTTTGAATTGTAGTTATTTAGTGTACCATTAATAGTAATCTACGACAACTATCTTTCGTTGTCATAATACACTGAACAGGTGATTTAAAGACGATTCAAGGGCCTTGAAACATGTTCCCGAAGCAGATGAGAGGTTCAAACAGTTGGAACAGTTGGCACTGATGTTGTAAACATATTCTTATGAAACTGTTATCTTTGAAACTGTTATTTTGGAACAGTTTCGTTCATGAAACAGTTACAGTCGAAACTGTTTCTTAAAAAGAACAGTTTATCCCATCTCTACTGTAGACAGCTAGTGGTTGGGCTGTCTTACCTCTTTTCTGAAAACATTAATTTCTGTTAGCAATTGGACGTCTACGTAATATTATACCCATATAATTGTTTAAAATAACTTAAATAAAAGGGCCTCGTTAAGTAATTAACTGTCACGTGATTTCCCCCCTTTCTACGAACCTGCGACATAATCACTTGGACGGATAGATAGCATGTCTGAGTAATTTTATCTGTGCGGTCGGGCAGAAGTGGAGATTGAATTTATAGTACGTAAGGTACTCATTTATAGAGTAGGTGCAGAATTATTTCAACATGAGTTACTAGTACGAAGGACGAAACTGGTAATTAGAATTAGATGCAATAGTCTATAGTGCGATAATATGCACATTACAACTGAAGCCTGTATCGAAATGAACGGCCAGCATTTAAAAAAAATGTGTTTAAATATCCATATTATGATTCTTTTCAATTTAACTTCGTTCTCTATATTGTACGCTAATATGCTGTAGACAGTATAATATACACTGCATAATGAATACGTTCACATGGATAACTCAGTTCGTGAGTAAAAGCACTTATTGTTTATACTGTACTGTACCTAATGAAAATGATCAAACTCAAAATCGCGATATTTCCTAGTTTACGTAAATGGATGAACTACTTTTCTTCCCTCCTATACCTAGTAAAGTGATTTGTTTGTATTTTACGCCAGTATCATCGAACTCCAGTCGTGGAAGGGGGTTGTAAATGGTGTTTCCGTTCTCGACGCTAATCCAAAGGTATAGTCAGGTTAATATTAAAAATGTTAGTAAAAATAAAATGATGTCCCTCTACAACCAGTGCTGGTTCCTGTACTAACATCTTGATCAATCCCGCGGATAAAAATCTCATGCTTTGCTGTATCAGTAATGTCACTGCTGTCATCAAGAATCAGTGAATAATATACGATTTTTTGCTTCTTTTTTTAACCTTCCTCTTGAATATAATCAGGAATCTTCTAAATTCTTCTCTCGATACTTGATCCAGAAATTCGTAGTTTTTCAAAATTAAAAACTTCTTACGGACGGGTTATTTAAGCTATTTTAATCATTACTCTTTTGAGAAATTCTGTTCTATTAAAAGACTTTAGAGCACGAGATATTTCAAACCCCATTAGGTGGCTGACTTCCTTACATTTATTTATATCATCTTTCTCTTCCCGACTATGATTTAAGACATGCCAATTCTTCGCGTTTAACAGTTCGTTGGCACATAATAGTGAATCAGTTTTCTACAATATTATTATTAAATGAATAACTAATAAATAATTACCCTCATCCAAAGATTAAGAAGATTAAAACTGAGATGAAACCTAATAATTTTATCCTTCTAGGGAGAAGATCTAAAAAATATCGATATTCATGCACGTACAGAAGAATTATAGAAACACATACTTAGTGGTCAGTAATAATAATAATAATAATAATAATAATAATAATAATAATAATAATAATAATAATAATAATAATAATACTTTATTCAGCTTGGCAATTAATGTTTCTATATACTCCTTGAGCAAAGTAACCATATTATATTTTGTCCGATAGAACAACGAAAAAGTTCTCATTCTTTACGAAACCATTTCTTACTGCTTGTAGAGACATGATACCGCCACTGCTTGCCTTCAGTACGTGAATGAAACACACAGCAATGTACAGGAAACTCGTCGTACCCGTTTGAATGTCTGTGATTACAGGATGTAACCACGACACCCGCTTTGGTCACCGCTACACTAACCACACGATACTCCCCGTACTGATTGAGGCACTTCGACGTGAGGCCAGCAGTCGGCTGGTCAGCCTTGGCCCTCTATGGGCTGTCGCGCGCCACGGATTATAGATTATAGATTATTATTATTATTATTATTATTATTATTATTATTATATTATTAAATATTTTTGGCATTTTGGTCAAAAATTCCAATTTTGTGATTTTTACATAAAAAATACTTTACACTTTGAAGAATATCTCTACAAAATTTCATTTGTCTATGACACCTGGAACAATTTTATTGATATCGTCGTCATTTTGAAAAGCCTGAATCACGTAAAAATGACAGCCCAGCTACGCCCAGATATTTAAATCTGTCATCAACTTCTGAAACATGCCTATCGCTTCTGTTTGTAAAACACAATGTTGGTGTAACCTCTGCGGTAAAGTTACCGTAGACATCTTGTAATAGTTAATTATGTTTTCCATACTGTTTCCACAGTTTTTATATGAACACATTGGGTATCACTTTGTTATTGAAGGCATTCATTACATGTGGTGTGTTGTTGTTGTTGTTTATAAATTGAATTTGGTTTGTGTTGTATGTTTATAATTGTTTTTCTTAAGTGTTTTATTTACACTGAAAAATTTACATAGGCCTAAATATAGTGAAATACGTATAGTTGTAGCATATGTGACGAAAATAAGGGCTGAAAATGCTGCCAAAAAGAGGGATGGAATATCGTATAAAGCTGAACACTTTTAAAAATAAATTTTCTGTGAATATGTGGCTTTTCTTATAGATAGATATAACATGCAAAATTGTAAACATGTTTTTTCTCGGTTGTAATATTTTGATAATTTTGTCACGTCCAAAACGTATCTTCTCCCACTATGTGACTCTGAAATTTTTACACAGTATTCTCTAAAATGTATTTCTTAAAATGACGGACGGAATTTTTTTCCAAGGCTGAACTTCATTAAAAAAATAATTAAAAGTACAATGTTGACCAGTTTTTTTCTTTCATTTTGTTGTCTTTAATTGTTTATCTCCAGTACCGAAAAAGATATTCAAAATTCTATCGGATATTTATTCATGATATACTAAAGAATGGAAAATAAAAAAAAAATAATAATTTTTGTTTGAGATGATACATTTCATTTTGTTACATTTTTTTTTTTTTAATTTGAGGGAAAAAATTATATCTCAAAAACTATTTGAGATATTAAGTTCAAACTTGCCACAGTCACTTTCAGTGTCAAATAGAATTATGTGCAAAAAAAAATACATATATTTCTAGCATGTATAGTTTGGAAAATCACAATTTTTACCTCGATCTCCCCTTAATATTATTAATTTCCAATGTTCAGATTCAGTATTACTGTCGATATTCCAAAGACAAGCATTTTATCAACAAATAAAGTGGAAAATTATATCGGAAAATCAGTTCACGAAGATGGTACATACTCTCCGTATATTGATTTTTAGTCAGTAAGAAGGTGTAGTATCAGTCCAGGATGGAGCCAGTGAAACGTATCAATACACGACACTTATGGTCTTACTAATAAAAACTATTATACAGATGTGTAACTGCCTTATGCTTATACAGTGAATAGGTAGTTTGTAAATCGTGTGTAAGTTCCTGACTAATAATCACTATATAAGTTGTGTTTAACAATACAATTGTTATAGAACTACGTCATAGTTTCGTCAATATTTTATTACAAAAGGTAACAGAATAACTTAGATTATTGCATCCGATAGTGTGCCGCGCTAAGTATCGATATAACTGGGCCTGATCGATTACCAGGCTATATTTTTATCGAAGAGTATAGCTACAATAATATTATTCTAATTATTCTGTGCTCTTGATTTGTTATTCTGTGGTTACATGGTTACAAGACAACCATCAACAAAAATAATAATCGTTACAACTGTCAGACGGGTGGCCATTTTTTTTCTATATACAACTATAACTACAACAAAGCATTTCCCATGTAAGTTACAGTTACACACTGCTTATTTATCCATCGCTTAAGCATAGTTTATTAGAAACGTTTTCCGTCCCAACTCTGCATAATTCTCGTATAAAAATTATACACGGTTTAATAGTAAAATCGTTAGCCTACAAAAATACTGAATATTAATGTTTTTTTTTAATGTCATTAATAAACCCTTACGGTCGGCCAGAACACTCTTGAACTTGCAGTTGCAGTATATCTAAAAACCATTTTTTTTAAATCGTCAAGTTCGGTAGTCTTCTTGGGTTCGCTATGGTTAACGTCCTTGACAATGTTTGAATAATTCTCTTTTGCATTATCTAAATCTCATTGCAAAACGACGAAGACATTTATGTTGTTTTGTTTTTTACATCTCCCTTCATGAAGGAGTAAATGAAGACTGACGTTTGTCCCAAATAATAATTATTGACAATTGACAATTATTGACAATTATTATCAACGTTACATTAAATATTAAATTTTCTTACACTGGCTCTTATAATGTTTGCCTTATAATTTAAAAGAGAAAAAGCATACGGTTTTTTTCTATCAAATGGTGGACACCTAAGTCATTCATCAAAACGTCTCCATCTAGTGGGCGATCCGCCGAAGCTTCTGCCACTGTAGGACGTAAGGTTGTAGGAATCGCACAATTTTACCACCAAAGCTAGCGAGTCACATACGGCTGAAAGCGATTTCGACACAGACTGTATCGTTTGGTTCAGGTATATTACTATATTAGTAAACATAAACTAAAACCAGACAAGTGCTTTCCTTTCCTAAAACTACGAGGAAGTGCCGTTTGGAATGAGATAACACGGCTAGCAGGGTTTGCTTGGCTTGATTCAGGCATGTTTTGGTCTATTGTGCGCTCTATATATGGAATGATTGTCCAAGCTCAACATATGGCCTGGGTGGCATTCGCTGACAGGTGGGCCATTCTGCCTCAGGCCCCGAACTAGTACCCTAATAAGCCCCAGGAACCCGGAATCCTAAGTCCTTTCTATATCAGTACCAGACACCCGTATTACTCCCAAGACTTCATCCAGCTATTGCAGATGATAGATGAAATGAGAGGGAGGTAAAGAGTGTTGGTGGAATGATAGAGGAAAACGGGAGTAGGGCTTACTCCTAAAACAAACCTCTACAATGTCTACGTTGTCCACCACAAATTCCATGACAATCTGGCCGAGGATCGAAACTGGACCGTCTCAATGTAAGACCATCACTGCGCTAGCATTTATACACTTTTGGTATCAGAGATACTGCAAACGTGTATATCCCTGAAAACCTCGAAATAGACTGTTTTCAGTATAACGATAGTTTCGAGTACCTAATGAAAAGTAAAATTACGATTGAAATAAAAATTCGAAAAATTCAGAACAGCAGTGCAGTAATGTGTGTTAAATTAAAGTTCTATTCCCCCATAATAAGGAATGGGCATAAAGTCTAGATTAATAAATCAGTAATTTGTTTGTGTGTCAGAACCAACACATCCCCACACGTGGTGACTGAATGAGAGTGTCAAAAATAAATGAATTGATGTATCACCGAGAATATAACAAGATATGTAGCGACGTTCCCATGATGTCGATATATTGTACATTACAAACGGATATTTAAATGACACCTGGTCCTCGTAACGTGACATGCACTTAGTGTTCACTACTGCCGTGTAGCATAATTGAAGGGTTCAGAACTATAATGGGCCAAGCGCCATTTACTAAAACCGTAGAAAACAAGGGTTAAAATGAAGTTCTCACCATTATTAAATGGAAGCATTTAGCAAGTAATATAAAGTATACATATTCAAACTAAATGATATGTCAATCTTCATTAAACTATGATATTCACTTAACTTTATAACCTTTGCTTTCTTCGTTTTTAATAAATGGCGCTTGGCCCACTACGGCTCTGAACCCTTCAATTGCAATGCTATGTTTGTACCGGTATGCGTAGAGGACAGCGCATTGTATGTGTATGTATTTATTAACACTATAATTGGGTATACACCCGGTGGCAGAGTATACGCCCGGTGGCAAAGGGCTGCAGAATATCAGATCTATGGTCATTTCGTATTTCTAGACAGAGTAGAAATGTTACCTACAGCTTCAAACATTCTATCCCATTCATTCATTCATTCATTCATTCATTCATTCATTCATTCATTCATTCATTCATTCACGTATTGTAGTTAGGTATCGTCAGAAACAACTTCGTGGTGAACTTGGTCAACCAGGTTCATTAATTGGAGATGAGATCAAATTTATAATGTGACTGTTACTGCCCATGCCTTCATTATAATTTTCTTTATAGTAATGCCAATTCTAATTGGAGGATTAGATCATGAAACTACAATCACTATAGCCTGAGAGTGTTTTTATTTTTGTTAATAACTTTTTATCTCCTTAAAAATGATTTATTAATGAAATAATAATACAGCCACTTAAAATAATTAAAAGGCATAGCCTATGTTAACAATTACTCTTTTACAGATAACCTATGCATTTTGAATTTAAAGTATGAACGCTACAATAGTAAGTGTGTACTTATTTTTTCTTCTATTTTGTAAGTACGAGTAATTGTAATTTATTTTATTCTTGCATTTGATCACATATCAGATTTTATCTATGCACCACGCTTATTTTCTTTGTTGTTACCGGTGTCCATGAGTTGATTTATGTATTAGTTAGGAAGCTAAATATACCGAAGTTTCCAATCATTTATAGGCCTATTTCCAGGTAACACTTTTTTTAATTCGGAAAAGTAAATTTCCTTCAATTGTTACTCCGTTTGTGTAATCAGAAAATATCATCAAAGCTCTTGTATGGTGAAGTGCACCTGGTGTTCTGTCTACCCTGAAAAACATTAGGCGCAACCGCTTTAAAATCGGATATTTGGTCAGATGGTCAAATTCGCCGGTTGTTCTCCGACCGGTCGAATATAAACTGGTTCTAAGCGCAGTTCTGCAGCACTCTACAACCGGCTACGAACTGGAAGGTATCAGGTCCAATTTCAGATGGTGACGAAATTTTCTAGTCGCCAAAACTTCTAGAACGACCCTGAGGTTCACTCAGGCTCTTATCAAGTTGAGTGACGGGTCTTTTCCGAGGTTAAAAGGCAGTCGCAGCGTGGTAACGGCCACACCACCTCATTCTATCTACTGTTCTCCAACAAAGAGATAAACCGTGAAAGGAATGTGCTTACTATTGCGTCATCTATTGGAGCGAAGTAGATAGATAATATTAGAGTTAAAACGTCAGTTTAAAAATCATGCGCTCTCCTGCATATCTTATTTCCTATATGGAGGGATTAAAAGACCAGAAGATTAACAGTGATCTAATTTTGTAACTAGGATAGTATAAAAATATGTATATCAGAGTTATGGTTTTTGGTTTGAGAGATAGCCAATAGAGATACGAGTATCCACGTGTGTGACCTTATGGCATCTTATGACATCAACATTCATTCACAGCATCACCCCGCTTCGTTTCATTCCCTGGAGACTTTCTCGTGGTTGGAGTACAGTAGTGTCGAGATCACCTCTGTGCCCTCCAAGTGCCTTTATAGCATGTAAAGGGAATGTCTTTACTTTTACTGTAAATATATGCCACAATTATATTATACCAAAGTGAAAGTGGATAGAGTTATGCAACAACAGATCAAATTTGTAAAAATAAGATTTTTGTGTCATCTGTAGGCAAATAGTTGAAACTACCTTTAAAATACCAGAACACATCTTTACTTTTCACTCTCAATACTGAGTTTTAGTTATTACTCACTTGCTCTTCCTTTATGCTGTATTCTGCAACAACAGACCAACAAATAGTTCGTTACTGCAAAATTTACATTACACTTTATTATAATAGTAAAAATATCCTGTTTGGCACTGGAATGGTCTTTTTCCATGCTCAGAGTCAGTTGGATTTGAACAAATTGTTACTATAAATTTATAATTAAATGAACTAAATACCTCAATATCTCTAAAATGTGATTTTGCTGTTTGGTCTGCTTTGTATAATTGTAACTAATATCATTTTCTTGACCTTCATAGATACCAAAATATATCATTATACAGTAAGAAATCTAAACTTCGATTTCCCTGTCTCAGAACATTCCGACATTCCCTCGAACAGCACGTAAAGTTCAGAACACTCTAGATCACAGACGCTGATGAAGGCGCCAAACCAGCGCCGAAACGGTACCATCCGGCTGCATAAGATAGATTACTCTTTTAAATAATTTTAACACCTTGAAATGTTGAAGTTTTTTTGCAAAGTTTTATATTCTAATAACAAGTGTAAAGTGAAAGAAACACTCTGTCTGTATAACGCTAATTTCTACCTCAACAGATTAGAAGGAATGAAATATGTAATGACGTAAACATTCTATCGTTACGGAAAGATGTGCCAGTTGTGAAATACTGTAATCATGTAGGCCTAGAGCTCGCGGACCACAAATTGAAAGTTCCTCGCAAAGGTCTAGCTTAATAGCCATCTGCGCACGGCTGGCTGACCTCTCCCGGTTAACATCTATTAACCCATCTTTCTCTCCTCCTCCTCTGCCCCGACCGCCGCTTGATAACAAGCCCACTCGATCCGAGCGTGACACACGAAGCAGTTTCCATGGCGACCAACCAACTACGTATACATCGTAGGAATCCGTCAAATGCGCCTCAAATCTGATGAATGCAACACAGCCACTCCCGTGGCGTAATTAATATAAGAGTATTATAAGCATGTTCAACAAAGAACCCATCTCTTTTTTTTTTATTTCTAATTTTATTACATGAAGTGGAAAAAAAAAAAACTATTGGATGCTGCAAAAATCCATTTCGATAACTTTATAAAAAAAATTGTATTTTTCAACATCCTTTACTATGAAAAGAGGTTTTTGCATGCCGTCTCTCTGCTGGTATATCTATCCAATCCTCCTTCCGTCTGTTTCGAACTTTCTCCTCGCCCATACTCTGATAAAAAAAAAAGTTATCGCCAGAGTTTCTGACGTATGGAAATATTCTATTGAAAGCTTGGATGCGAGTTTACCTAATATAAGTAAGGAGTTTACCTATGAATTAGTTTTCCGGTGTTCCCTGCGGTGGCACAGTGGTCAGACCTTCGGCCTGTCACGCAAGCCGTCCAGGTTCGAGTCCCGGTCTGGTTGATCATATCAAAACTCAATAATGACACGTGGGGAACAAGATTCGACCCCGGCCCAGGACGATGGCATTTAAGTGTGTTTAAATGTGACATGCATGTAAAAAAAATTCCTGCGGGACAAAATTCCGACACACTGGCGATATAATTTCGGCAGTTGCGAGCGTCGTTAAATAAACCATAATTTACTTTTTTTTCCCCTATCATTCCCCGAACGCTGGCAGGCGGCGCAGAGAAGGCTGGTCTAGACATGAGTGGGGTTTCTGCTCGAAACCTGGCTACATAGCGATCCTTAGTGTAGTCAGGCGGTGTGGATTGGGAATTATTGATGTAATATAAATATGTCCCTGTAACGTCGTATGACATAGAAACGTTTTCTCAGTTTAAACAAATTTTATGTTATGTTCGTAAAAGATTTGCATTTCTTAATCTCAGAATATATGTTTCCGTTCACTGCAACGGGATAGGTTTTGATAAAGGAATTATTTGTATATTGATTTTTGTTATTATTTTGTCCCTGTAACGTCATGTGACATAGGAAGAACATTTTCTTAGCTTAAACAATTTTTTACTGGCAGTTATGGTAAAAGATATGAATTTCACAATCTCAGAATATATACTGTATGTTTTTGTTTACCTTAACAGAGTTGATTTCGTCAAATGAATTAATTGAATATATTATATATAAAGTATTTAAAGTTAATATGTATCATGTTTACTATTATGTTTTTTTTTTAATTTTATTTGGTTATTTTACGACGCTGTATCAACATCTAGGTTATTTAGCATCTGAATGAAATGATGGTGATAATGCCGGTGAAATGAGTCCGGGGTCCAGCACCGAAAGTTACCCAGCATTTGCTCGTATTGGGTTGAGGGAAAACCCCTGAAAAAACTTCAACCAGGTAACTTGCCCCGACCGGGATTCGAACCCGGGCCACCTTGTTTCGCGGCCAGACGCGCTGACCATTACTCTACATGTGTACCCACCCGCTTGCAATTCGACCTCGCTTACGCATCCTGTGACGTAATAGATGTAGCTACCAGAAGAAACTACTCGATCCGCTGTACGTTTGGGAACGAAAATGCGCTGCCTGCTGATCAGTTTCAGCATCATTCTTTCTTCACCCACTCCTTCCACCACAGCTTTATTTCTTATTCTGTCTGTTCACTTCACACGCTACATTATTCTCCATATCCACATTTCAAATACTTCTAGTAGTTTCTCTTCACTTTGTCGTAAAATGCATGTTTCTGCCTCATGCAATGCCACACACTATCTTTCAATGTAGCCATGTAAATTAAAGCATCGTGAATCTAGTACTATAACTAGGTAAATGCAAAATCTAACTATTTGAGATAATGAGAAAATATTGTGTTTAGTTTTCGTTCATCCAAAGTATTTCCTTCCTGTGAAGTAATGCTGTATAGTGGACTTTTTAATATAAATTTATGTAGTCTGAGATTACTACTGAAGTAATCTAAAGGTCTAAATAACTCATAATCGGAAAAAAAAAAATCGAGTTATAGTACTATACCCAAGGTACTCTTGCATATTATTTCTAGTTTCTTGAACACTGGATGCATTTCACATGTTAAATACCGGTAGGTAAAAATGTTTGTTAGCTCTATAATAACGTCATCTATCACAGCTTTAGTTCGTTTCATTTATTTGCTTTCCATAGCCATAATTTTCGTTTTATTTGCGGTTAGTTTTATATTATATATTGCTGAAGAATTTCTTTGCACTTTGTAACAGTTTCCAGAGACTTGTTACTTCTGCAACAAGGACCTAAGTAATGCCACGAGATTTTTAAAGAGGAAGACTTCGAGTTTCTCCTCCTCTGCAGTAGTGTGTTTGCCCATAAATTGCATCCTATTTCGTGTAGGAAAGTTGAGAATTAATTTCTTTGTCAGAAACAGAGTTTTTTTTTAAAACATAAGACCAGAGTGTCCCGCTATTACAAACCTGTATTTTAATTTTTTAAATTCCAACTAGAGTGACGTTGAAACGGATCAAAGCGTCCAATTTTTAAACGCTGATTATAACTTCAAATTTCTTTCGGAGTGAGTAAGTAGTCTACGTTATCACAGGACTATGAAGAATTATTTTCATGAATTAAGAGAAGTTACTGGGAGATGTGAGTACTATTGAGTTAAGTACAGGACCATACTGTAAACAAGTTAATTTGGAAGAAAAAAATGTGCATCATCCCCCGGGTTGAAAGCCTCTGACACAGTATTACGTGAGCTGCATGAAAAATATGCACGGAACTGCCACAAGAACAAAACTAAATGAACTGTCGACGAACAGGACAGAACATGGTGAGCTACTTTAACTCTAAATGTTCCAACATAAGCACTTCACAAAATGCATACTCCATCGCCACTAAACTTTTCAAATGTACAGCTTTTAAAAGCTGGAATACAATGAAGTAAAAAATTATCATATGAAAATGTCATTCCGCTTTAATCTAGGTTCGTAATTTCTGCGAGAAAATCTGAACTATTGTTGTAGAAGTTTTTTAAGGTGCCTTAAACGCTGCGAACTTTAAAAGTCTGTTGTGTTCCAATTTGTTAGTTTTGTTTTCTATTTTGTTCGTCAGATGGCTCTGCAGTCTCATGAGGCTTTGTTCTGCAGAGAAATCTGTTATCTCATTCGAGAGAGGTTATTTTACGACGCTTTATCAACATCTTAGGTTATTTAGCGTCTGAATAAGATGGTGCTAATGCTGGTGAAATGAGTCTGGGGTCCAGCACCGAAAGTTACCCAGCATTTGCTCATATTGGGTTGAGGGAAAACCCCGGAAAAAACCTGAACCAGGTAACTTGCCCCGACCGGGAATCGAACCCGGGCTACCTGGTTTCGCGGCCAGACGCGCTAACCGCTAGCCCACAGGTGTGGACAAATACGAGATGTTGGCTACCAAAGGATTTTGAAGGTACAACGGAAAATGTTGTGGGGCGAGTCAATAATTTTCTAAGGCTAGACTTCTTATTCCAGGCATTTTCAACTGCTGCCTCTGTGACGTCACACGTCCCTGCTCTCGAGCTCCTTAAGAGGGGAAGTATAGCTATAAGAGCAAAGTAGGAGTAGTGGCAGTGGAAGGGATGGAGATTTTTAAATGGCGGAGACATAACATTACCCTCCCTCACGTCCTCTACTAGCTCTACTCCAAGAGGAGAAACGCGCTCCCTCGTCACAGGTTGGTCAGTTGGAAATTACTGTCTTATTCTTATCAATCTCTTATTCTTATGTTGCACACAGATTAGACCTCTATTACCGGTTACAAAACTCAGAGTTAATCTGGCAATAGCTTCCGAGTTATTTTGTCCTGTTTAAAAACAAAAGTATTTTTGGAAGCGTTACATTACTGATTTCATTTTCCAATATGGGGTTAACAACCATGCCGTGAGATAGTGAAGAAAATGTCCTTTATCACCTACCCCGTTCAATATCTACTTGGAGGATTTAGTGAACTGTTTTCAGAGCATGGAAGGGATCATAGTAGGAGGAAGACGAATAAAGTGCATAAAATTTGCTGATGATACGGCGTTGTTAGCAGAAAAGGAAATGATACCAAGGGAAATGCTATTGGAGCTAAATACAGCTGTGTGCAGTATGGTACGAAGATAAACGTAGAATTTATCTCTAGCAATTGACAGCGAAATAAGTGTAGTGCCGAAAGGTACTTGTGCAAGTATGAACCTGCCACACTCGTGGGTCTTAGTTCGAACTTAGGGTTAAGATACAAATTAGATTTACTTTAAATGTTATTTTAAGTGACCATGCTTCATTTAATTTAGGATGCTCCATGTTATTATTATTATTATTATTATTATTATTATTATTATTATTATTATTATTATTATTATTAATTATTATTGTTTTTTATTAGTTGTGTTTATTATTGTCATTATTGAGTGTAATTAGTTACCACTGCCACCGGGTATACACCCATTTTCAGTGTGAATAAATACATACACATACATACAATTTCCATTTCTTATAAGTTGTATATATCCCACTTGTTTTATCTTACAGTATATAACTGATTTTGATTATAAGTAATTGTCTACTTTATTTCGTGTAATCTCTTAGGTGTCTACTTTTGTGTTGTTTATTCTGTTCATGTATTTCATGAAATATGATTAATACCTGGTTGAGTGGAATAGAAGGCCTAATGGCCTTAACTCTGCCAGGCAAAATAAAGTTGCTGCTGCTCCTGCTATAAATGGAAATAATTCGAATACCATGGTTATCCGAAGAAAAATAAAGAAGGTAAACGTGCGAATTTTAAATGATACAGTAGGACAAGTACTTGGGATGTACTATAAGTAGTAACATGAGCTGCGGCCAGGAAGTTAAAAGGAGGACAGCAATGACAAAGGAAACTTTTAATAGAAAAAAGAGCATCTTCTGCGGACCTCTGGAAAAATAACTAAGGAAGAGACTAGTAAAGTGGTTTTTGTGGAATGTGGCATTGTAAGGTACAAAATCTTGGACATTACGACGAAGTGAAGAGAAACTACTAAAAGTAATTAAAATGTGGATATGGAGAAAAATAGAGCGTGTAAAATGGAAGGATAGAATAACAAATGAAGCTGTGCTGAAAAGAATGGGTGAAGAAAGAATAATGATGAAACTCATCAGGAAGAGAAAAATGAATTGACTTTGTCACTAGCTCAGAAGAAACTGCTTACTGAAGGATGCACTGAAAGGAATAGTGAACGGGGAAAAAAAAAGTTTGGGGCAGAAGAGGATATCACATGATGGACGACATTAAAATATATGGATCTTATGCGGAGACTAAGAGGAAGGCAGAAAGTAGAGAGGGAAGTTTGGAAAGTGCTGAGTTTGCAGTGAAAGATTGTCCTTAGGCAAAAAACTATGAATGAACGAATAATTTTTTTCAGTTTCAACCGTGTTTTGAGACAGTGAAAAATAAATAGGACTATCACTATCAACAGTTTCTCCAGAAAATAAAGAAAAATCTTAAGTTGAGAAAGTGAAGAAATAACTTCGTAATATCAACCATGTCATAAGAAAATGAACGGTTTTGAATTACTAACCCTGTCTTGTTGAAATTTTATCCCAACAGCAAGGTCAGGTATTACTGTAACAACCGCTGTATAATCTACGGGAAACGGTGCAGTTTAAGAATGTTTTTAAACTTTTTTTTTTATTATATTTTCATTTTGAAAAGACCAGACGCAGTGTAGGACACTTCAAGACGGGTGAACAAAGTAGTTAATTCTATTACAAAAAGAGACTATCGTGGCCTGGTACTATACTGGACAGAAAAAGCTAAATGATGGCTCTTCAAGAAGGAACGGCAGAGCGTTATGAAGGCAATCCCCGTTAACCCAGAAGACATCCACTGTTAACAGTAATGAGACGACGTAGTGCCTCAAGCGCTCCACAGATGGCGTGAAGAGCATACTAATTTGTCTTCTTTCTTGAACAATTGGCTAGAGTAGACGAACTTCGTCACGCATTCCTGAGAAGATATTCGTCCTTGTCGAAGTGGCCTGAGAACATTATCATGTGAACTCTCATAAAAATTTGAAGGAGCGTATCACCCTAACATTATTTCTTGTAGTGAAGAACAGTACATGGTTTGGGGCAATGTTGACATGCATTATGAAAAGCAGGTACAGAACGTTAATGCAGTATTACGTAATATGCAGATTTATCTATGTCTCCGGACATTGACTTCTGCCGAAAGCGACGTTGAAATGAAAACAGATAAAAGAATAGTGTCGGGACCTCGAGATCGCTAGTTCGAATCTCAACTATTTCATAGATTTCTTTTTGTGGTTGGATTTTTGCTTTCTCTTACATGATTTTTGGCAATCTGCTAATTACCACACCTCAGTGCGACCATGCGCGTTAAGCCTTAAAACGACTGTAATCAAACCGTGACGAAGATTGAAAATCTAAAGACTGAAAATTAATATAACTTGTGGGTAACGAATTTCGGCAATAGTAAGCTTAATATTATAAAGAAAGTATATTTATGTTTATGAGGCCTGTAGATCGGAGTCGAAATTGTTTTTTAATGAAACTGGAGCGGAAGCAATTTTCTTTATCGCGTCACAGTCGTGAAGTCAGAGCCGAAAAAAAATTGGGCCGATTTTGTGTCGGAAGCAATTTCAGGTAGAGTCATATTAGTCAGAAACAATTTTGGGTGTGGAATTGGAGTGTGGAGAAATTTTGAATGGAGTCGGAAGCAATTTTTGTGTGAGGTCGGAGTCAGCAGCAATTTTGGGTGGTGTCGGAATGGGAAGAAATGTTTGGTACAGTCGGAGTCGGAAGCAATTTTGCGTTAAGTGAGATTCGGAAGCAACTATTGATCGAGTCAGCAACCGAAGTAATGTTGGAGGTGTTGGAAATAGTTTCATGTGGAGTCAGAAGAAATTTTAAATGAAGTCGAAAACAATTTTGAGTGGAGTCTGAATCGGAAGTAAGTTTAGGTAGCGTAGGAGACAAAAGCAGTTATTGGTGGAGTCGCAGTCGGCAGCAATTTTGGGTAGAATCGAAATCGGAAGCAATTCTGAGTAGAGTCGAAGTAATTTCTAGTTGAGTAAGAGTCAGAAGTACGTTTCGTGTGGAGTCTGAGTCAGGAACAATTTTGGGTGGAGTCGGATTCGGAAACAATTTTTGGTAGAGTCAGAGTCGAAAGTAATTTTGCGCGAAGTAGATCCAGAAGCAATTAATGGTTAGAGTCAGCACAGGAAACAATTTTGGATGGAATCGGAAGCAATTTTAAGTGGAATCGGAAATTATTTTGAGTGGAGTTAGAGTCGGAAGCAATGTTTGGTAGAATAGGAGTCCGAAGGAATTATGGGTGTAGTCAGAGTCTGAAGCAATGTTAAGTGAAGTCGAAGAAGTCTTGGGTCAAGTCGAAAATTTTGAGTGGTGTCGAAATCGGAAGAAATTTTGGTTGGAATCGAAGTTGGAAGCAATATTGAGTGGAATTGAAGTAATTTTTAGTAGAGTCGGAAGTAATTTTAGATAAAGTCGGAAGCTTTTATGTTGGAATCTGAAGCAACTTTCAGTAGAATCCGAATCGGAAGTAATTTTGAGTGGAATCATAAACAGAAACAATTTTGGGCGGAATGGAATTCGAATTGAAGTAGATAAACAGTGGTCCTTTCAGTAACTCAATACGAAAGCGCAAAATTACCATTCTATAAATTTGGGTAATCATCATTCTATAATTTTGGTTTCGATCTCTAACTTTGACTGGATAATATTTTTTCGAGGTCCCATTTCCCTCAACATTACAATATTCACTCCATAATTCATTCTATTTACCGGTAATTTTATTTTTCTCTTCATTTCAAAATATTTCGTACTAGCAACAAGCATAGTTTTAGAGTAAGGTGCACCATCTACGGTAAAATCAGTCAAACGACAACTTTTTCTAAATCTCCAAACTCCGATGCCACATGGAGAAGCAATATACTAGCATCTAGGAGTGTTCCCAATATTAAACAAAATCATGAAATATATTTATTTTCAATTATCAAATGTATTTATTTTCAAAATTGACCATTAATATTACAGGCAAATTACAAGGAGACATAGTTCCACGTCACAGAAAGGAGAGTTCGAATAACTTACTGTTGAAACTATGGCATGGGACTCTCGACTTTACTTCTTTTCGGTAGGATGATCATTTCCAGGGCTGCCTACGATTCAGACCAAATTCACTGCTGACTATTGCCTGTGCTCGCCCTTGCGAACTCCATTTTGATTCCTGCTTCGTGTGCCAGAGGTCTTTACGGTTCTTATGGGACCGCAGCATAAACATGTGCCGTCTCTACAGAGGCGTTTGCCCTTAAAAATATGTGTACGCAAAGGAGGGAAATTGGTGAATCGAGCAATAGCTGACCGGTAAATTTTGCTGAGATTTTCTTTCGACGATAATATTCTTTATTACTGTATAAATACAAGATAAAGAACCTCTCAATGTTACTCCATTCGAGATTATCACATCACTCACAAATTCAAAGCCATCGTTCGTCTACGAATCCGCAAACCTTGTATTCAATGGCAAGAGTTGTAACCACAAGGCCACCAAGGACGACTTGATTTCTTAGAAAGAGAAAAAAGAGAGGATCCAATAAGACTGGAACAACCTGCAATCACCAACTGTCATTATGGCCAACAGAAAGCACACACACATACATACATACATACATACATACATACATACATACATACATACATACATACATACACACACATACAGAACGACAGAGAAGGAGAGAGAAAGTTGTTTTGAACACAAATTTCTCGGTGGATATCAGGAGAAACATAACTGTAACTAGAATCAATACTCTCAATACGAGACTTGCTTCAAGATCAGTTCAGTCATCGAGATCTTCCGCAGCATCCAGCGGAGACATTTGAACTTCGTGATACACAAAAATGTTAGATTTTCTCATCAAATCATACCTCGATCAAAGACGTATTCACGTCAAAAATAACTCGTAGAAGAAAATCTTTTCGTGGTAATATCGAAATCAATTTCTTGTAGCGTGTCAAACATTCCCACATTATATGCACTGAGAAAATAACAATTCAAGAACAAATTCCCTGGAACCGATTTCGATTAAATCTTGTTATTTGTTTTAATTATCATTATATTTTGTTACAACAGTTATTTACAATGCAGGTATTCAAAATGTCATTTTTATTTTGTGAGGAGGGATGCTTGCGAAACGAGGTAACAGGTCAAGTGAAGCAACCCTATGAACAAAATAAAATCATTTTAACAACTGTTTCGTCTGTAGGCAGCCTTTCGTATGTATTGGTACAGGGGCAATTCCCACGACATCTACACGGCTATAATCCCCCTTATTGTAATAGTGAAACTTTATTACATTAAATCCAAGCTGTGATGTAGCTCAGTTGCAGAGCACTCGACTGTAGATCGAGAAGTTCGCGATGTAAACCCGGGTGCTTCCTAGTTTTTTTTTTCATATATAATTACGTTTAATTCTTGTTTCATACAGTTATAAATAAAATAGTTATTGAAACAATTAATTTTTGTGTAAGATTCTTAACCGAAAACAGTAATTTATAAAAGTAGCCCTGACATTGTTTAAAAGTTTTATTAATCGTTCTTGTGGAGATTATTTCTTTCTAGGACAATATTCTTTAGTGTTTTATAAATCTAAGATACGGAACCTCTTAATTTTTCTCAATCCTAAACATTATCAAATCACTCGGAAAGTCATAGCCTTCGTCCGTCTATGAGCCCGCAAACTTAGTATGCAATAGCGTGCGAAAAGTATTTTTAACACTAGCTTTCAACTCTCTGAATCGATTATCATTTGTTTCCCACCAGAAGTTATGACTTACATGGCAATCACAGCTGTTTACCTAGCATTAAAAGATCTACTTTTAGAAATGGCTACCTAAAAAAATATATCTTATGGACAGACTCAGAAACAAAATTTGGGCAGCCTGAATTTTCCAAGTTCGAGTTATAACATACTGCGCATGCTCAATACTTACGTGCAGTATGTTATAACTGGAACTTGAAAAATTCAGGTGGCCCAAATGTTGTTTCTGGGTCTATACATCACATACTGACTCGAATTTACGAACAAAAATGTTCAAAGCATTTAGGATAAATATCTCTACACAGAGAGACTGCTTGCAAATAAAGTTTCCGATTGATTGGTTCAATTTACGTCTACTCCGTGGAAATATCTAAAATACATTTCTACAAAATAAGAAAACTTTTTGTTTACAATTCTCATGCGGCTCAAGTAGGCCTACGAGTAAAGACTAATCAGAATGTTATGTAAAGTACCAAATTGAAATTGAAACACAAAACGAATTTCCATAAATAGGCATACTGTACATTCAGTTTACTTATTCCAAAGAGAGAGTTGCTGATTACATGCATCGTGTTGAAAGGGAAAGTCTCTCACTTTGGTTAAACTTTGTAAGGTTGAGAGTTTTGAGATTTTAACCAATGTTACGTACAAAATGATAGCTATCAGCTTGCAGTTCGTACACTGTCGGGGCAACTTCTTATCTGCTTGTACTGCTGGCAGAGTTCTGTAATCCGATTACTACAGTACGTTGTAGACTAAACACGCACACATACCGCTGCCGTTCAGTTTACTCAAATTTTAAGAATTTTGATTAAATCCCCTCCTCCACTTTCAGTGAATTTCTTTTTACCGTATTTATATTTATTTAAATTTACTTATTTGCAAGAAATTAATATCACCAATGAAGAAATAAGTTTGATATCACTGAGTGCTGTAATTAGTGATATGAGAAGGAAAATTTCCCACTATAAATTTTCCGAAATATTTTCTGCCCGATCAAATTGTTGGTTTCTTCGCTCCTTTGCTTATCATACCGGGATATTATTTTATTGTTACAAACATTTTTAATATTTACCTGGTTATACCTTTGTATTAACTGTTGAGAACAAGAAATACCTTTTGCTACCCCCTTCCACGATACTGGCGTAAAATACATCAAATCACTTTACTAGGTATAGGCTAGGAGGGAAGAAAAGTAGCTACTGTAATCCATTTACGTAAAATGGGAACATCGCGATTTTGAGTTTGATAATTTTCATTAGGTTTTTGTTTAATCAAAATACAATACAATATTAACAATAAGGGTTTTTACTCACGAACTGAGGTATGCATGCTGACGTATTCATTACGCAGTGTATAGTATACTTCTACACCACATTAGCGTACAATATGGAGAATGAAGTTAAATTGAAAAATAATCATAATATGGATATTTAAACACATTTTTTTTAAATGGTGGCCGTTCATTTCGATGCAGGCTTCAGTTCTTTTGTGCATATTATCGCACTATAGATTATTGTACCTAATTTCAATTACTAGTTTCGCCATTCGTACTAGTAACTCATGTTGAAATAATTCTGTACCTACTCTATAAAAGAGTACCTTACGTAGGCTACTGTAAATTCTATCTTCACTTCTGCCCGATTCGAAAAGATAAAATTACTCAGACATGCTATCTACGGTCCAAGTGATTTTGTCGCAGAATCGTAGAAAGAGGGGGAAATCACGTGACAGTTAATTACTTAACGAGGTCATTTTATTTAAGTTATTGTAACAGTTGTATAATATTACGTAGACGTCCAATTCCTAAAAGAAATTAATGTTTTCAGAAAAGAGCTAGGACAGCCCAGCCACTAGCCTTTACAGAAGGGCGAGCAGAAGCGGGTGGGGGAAACCGGGATGTGACGTAGACAAACGAACGACAGTACCTGTGCGAAAATATTGAAAGCTCTTTTGTAACTGGAAAACGCGAACATATTTCTGGAACGTACTGTACGCACTCAGTACTGTTTACTTGACTGTACGACTCTGACTGCATATACGGTTTTGGTTCTATGTGGAAGACTGGTGGAAGTTTACTAGTAGAAGGGGTGGGAGTGAAATAGATTCAAAAAATCGGGTACAATAAAAATTGTCCCTGTAATAGACTCACCTCACCGGGCCTGTGAAGACTACAAAAGGAATGCACTACTCCAAAGCTATTTGAAACCACGACCCTATTCGCCAGCTTCCGAACTGATAACGTCTCCAGTATAAGTTTCATAAAAACATTAACGAATCGCTATACATTTATTAACCCCTGCGGTAGCTGAATGGTCAGACCTTTAGTCTGTCAACACCTCTTATCAGTTTCACTACATCCCCACTCCCAGCGTTCCCAGTGGTGTTCCCTTCCGGCCATGGCCGGTGAAGTGAGTCTCGTACAGCAAAGCCTCGAGAGTTGCACATGTATTGCTCATTCAGTACCCTCATTAGGCATCAGTTTTCAAAACCAATTCTTCAAACCTTTGATGGCTCTGTCAATATTGACTCCAGAACAAATGTAATTGTTACGTTAGCTTTCACATAAAATTGTTTCTGGTTAAGAAACAAGAGCTGACGAATATCATATTCTGTAAACATTATTGATTTAATCTAAATTGTCACTAAACTACTTGCCCTACTTAGAGCTGCTATATGCTTATCATTTTAAATATTTAATTATTATTGGTTGAAGAAATAATTAATATGGTTCGCGATTCTCCGAGTTCGTTATATTTGTGGACATTCCCTCTCATTTTTTCTACGCATTTACAGCTCAGTTAGTTCAGTCATCCACAGCAAGTGCGAAGGTGTACATTGTAATCTGTGTGGTCTACGATTGTCTGAGAAAATTGTTTCGTGTAGTTAATTTCCAGACCAAATTTATTTTTAAATCCTAGTCCGTGTACAGTTATCGTGTTATTCTGTAACACAATAATATGCTGAGAAGTAATTGAGAAGCTACAGGGTGGAATAACAACGTTACTGTAAAAAATCACTTTAGAGAAAAATTAAATAGGACACAAAATTATTAGTAACAAAATCTTTATATTTAGCAATAATTCATCTTATGTTAAGAGATTACATATTAATAAAATTCTAGATTTTATAATGCATAATATTTAAGAATAGCTATCTATGCAATAACAGCGTTAACTGGTTAACACTCTTATTGCACTCAACTCTTCAATTAGTTCTTATGTCGACTAGAGGAAATTTTCGTCACTGTAATGCCTAAGTAGCGTTTATTAAAAACCAGATGAATACTAAGGGCCAATTTCACCAACATGTTACTAATCCATAATTAACTAATTGTAATTTAACTTATATGAGGAAGTTAAATAATATTTAATCCGTTGTATTTCACCAAACTAATACGCATTTAAAACAAAGTAATAGTAGTAGTAGTAGTAGTAGTAGCAGTAGTATTTTAGTTGATTATTTAACGACGCTGTATCAGCTACGAGGTTATTTGGCGTCGATTTTTTTATTATTTTAGTTGGTTATTTAACGACGCTGTATCAACTACTAGGTTATTTAGCGTCGATGAGATTGGTGATAGCGAGATGGTATTTGGCGAGATGAGGCCGAGGATTCGCCATAGATTACTTGGCATTCACCTTACGGTTGGGGGAAAACCTCGGAAAAAACCCAACCAGGTAATCAGCCCAAGCGGGGATCGAACCCGCGCCCGAGCGCAACTTCAGACCGGCAGGCAAGCGCCTTAACTGACTGAGCCACGCCGGTGGCTTTAGTAGTAGTAGTAGTAGTAGTAGTAGTAGTAGTAGTAGTAGTAGTAGTAGTAGTAGTAGTAGTAGTAGTAGTAGTAGTAGTAGTAGTAGTAGTAGTAAATTACAATTTTCATCAAATATAATGTAACCAAGCTATGATTTACATAGGAAGTGTACCTTCGCAATCATTTCAATAGATTTTCTCCGAGCTAATATGGGACAATCAGATATTATGATCTGCCGTCTTGTATTCGGGAGGTCCGGGGTTCGATGCCAGCGGTGAGCTATCCTGACTTGGGTTTTTTTCATGGTTTTCCAAGTCTCTCCAGGTGAATGATAGGATAGTATCAATTACATACAAGGGACGCCTCGCTTCCTTTTTTCCTTTTCAATCCTAAAATATTTCATAATATATAACGTAGTCTTCTTCTCACCCTCCGCGCCGGGCTGGCCATCTGTGGAAGGAAGTATTGCAACTGATTGAATGTACTGCCCTCTATCGAGAGGATAGAGCATTACAGGCAAACCGCTGAACAGTGGGAAAATACTAACAAAAGAAATTCTATAATTTAATCGAAGTTCTAGCAAAAGCTACATGCGTTGCTTTCCCTTTTCCATTTAAACTAGCTGCATAGTTCTTGGTATTTAATGCATATGTTGGGCAGCTATAATCAAAATTTCTATTTATTCTTTGAAACTGTCTTGTTATAATTAATATGAACTTATTTTCAACCTTAAAAATAATGCCAGTTTAACCACAACGGAAGAGAAAATTATGTCAGTTTGCTATAGAAAGGAACTTCCGTGCATTGTGGCATCTTGAAGCATTGTTTGTCTCTAGATGGATGTTAAGTAGTCCTGAAGAATTATTGTTTCGAGAAGCTGTGTGAAAATCCTTCCACAGTTATGACAGACATTATTATAACAGAGCTTCCATATGTGTCTAATTTTATTTGCCAAGTTAAGTTAGAAGTGAATGCAATTCCAACATCAGTCATGAGTGCAATCTTGTGAATTTTGTCAGTGAAGGATATTTCTTGCTTATTGTAATCAACAATTTTGTTTGTAGTTATTCATCGATTTGAATGCAAAACATGTATTATTATACTCAAATACTAATTCTGGAATTTATTTAGCTAACTATTCTTAACCATTTACTTGTGTTTAATTAAGAATGGATTATAAAATATTCAGGAGTTATGCCTATTATAAATTGTGTCCGGATTGAAGATTTAACATTACACAAATTTAAACTTTCGTTGTATGAGATTCCGATTGAAAATTCTTGTATATGATGGTGATATTTTATGGATGTTTATGAAAATACCGCACCGTGGTATGAACAGTAGCAACAATGATCAAAGGCATAATACAGTTCATTTTCGGCGTAGACATCATGTTGCTGAATATCTGGTTGGAGGTCGATTACAGCTTGAACATCAGCCGTGCTACTGGGGGGGGGGGGGTGCACATATCGCATTGTTTGAATGTAACATGAAATGCAATAAGAGTTTTGTATCAGACACCAATTTTTTTATTAAATTAGGTTACTTTGAAATACTGATCTCTTATTATGTTAAATCTATAAGCAGGGCACGGTGTATTTAATCCTTTCGCCAAAAAGCCACAGCCCGTATAACTTACCATTTAATTTCCTTTATTGTTATTATTATTATTATTATTATTATTATTATTATTATTATTATTATTATTATTATTATTATATTATTATTATTATTTTACTATCAATGTTATATCTGATAATGTACACAACAAATAAACTGGCTTCAATTGTTAGAGAACAAGTATTTACTTCTTTTTTAAGTAAGCTATCATACAGAGAAAGAAACATTTCAGTATAAATGTAACGAATGTGATCTGTATTAAAAATAGCTCTTAATATATCATAAATATTACATACAAACTGGTTTATGATTTTAAACCGTTGTCCAATGTATTTAATTTCTGTCAAATTATTTTGGAGTAGCCCATTTGATTTATATTGGCTTTATAAATCATCGTCAATTTTATTTGTTGAACGTGTTTGCAAGTTTCAAACATTACAGCCTACGGATCTTTCTTGCCACTAGGCTTTATTTTGATCATACTTTCATTTTCTTATAACATGAAGTAGGCCTATAAAGAGAAAGTATTGTTTTACTTAAAAATTGATTTCAAGGTATCCACCGAAATGAAAGTTAGCAGCATACCCAATATCGAAAAAGTGGTCTGTCTGTCTTCATGTGTCTATGGGCCGGTTGTATGAAGATTTTAAACCGAGATGAAACGTTAAAATGGCCGCCAGTCATGCTGAATCCAAATTTTCTTTTGTATAAACGTTAATCTAAGATCGTGATATCTCAATCTAAGTTCATATTTAACTCTTAAATTTTCTCTAATTAATCTCCTTGAATCTGGATCAGAAGCATTCATATTTAATATATATTATTTTAATGTACCGAAGTACATATGAAGTTTACATGCAGATATTCTGCGTCATCGTACGATGAAAGAGTAGTGGAACGAAGAAAAATTCTCTCCGGCATCGGGATTTGAACCCGGGTTTTCAGCTCTACGTGCTGATGCTTTATCCACTAAGCCATATCGGATTCCCATCCCGGTGTCGGATCGAATCGTCTCAGTTTAAGTTCCACCTTTTGGGTTCCCTCTAGTAGCCTGCCCTCTGCACTACGTCATAGATGTCCACATATTTAATATTTCTGCTTCTGAAGCATAAAGAAAGAACTTTCGTGTACCTTGTGTACAACTTTATTGAGGTGAATTCTGTGGTGTTCGGGTAAAGGGGTATAAGTCATTTTTTTGTGCAGATGGAATTTTGTTCCCCAGATGAACACACAAGTTAAATTATACAAGTGGGTGTGCAAAAATCAAAGAATACTAGCAGTTGATGTGTTTTATTTGTGTAGAAAATTATTTGTAATAAGGGTTTAAGTTTAATTTTCATTTATCTCCGAACTCATTTTTATGACTTATCTCCCTTCACCCAAACGCCACAGAATTATGTCTATTTTGAAAGACAGCTATTTAAATAGCACTGTTGTGGTAGTTCATGGTTTAGAGAAATGAAGTTATGGATATCAGTAATGAGGAACGTTAGCTTACATCTGAAATACAAACGTCTAGTCCACACCTGTGGAGCGCATCTGGCAGCGAAACCAGATGGCCTGGGTTCGATTCCCGGTCGAGGCAAGTTACCTGGTGTACAAAAGTCTTTAAATTGGCCATTGCTTTTTCTGATACTTTATTTCACAATGAAAAATTTCGAATAGATGCGAGAATAGAGTTTTTCCGGGGGTTTTCCCTCAACCCATTACGAGCAAATGCTGGGTAACTATCGGTGCTGGACCCCGGACTCATTTCACCGACATTATCCCCTTCATCTCATTCAGACGCTAAATAACCTTAGATGTTGATAAAGCGTTGTAAAATAACCTACTAAAATAAAAAATACAAACGTCTATTATTGCTTAGCATTTAAAAATAAACATGCATGGAATTGTTAACAATAACAACGAATTTCGAGTTTATGAAAAAAAAAAAACAAAACAAAACAAATGTGTAAATAATAAAAAATGTGTACTTTACCGGAATAATTAATACTTAATATGTGATGTGTGTAGGTTTATATTTGTAAAGTTATTCCACCTCTCACTTTCATTTGGTTATGAAATAACGCAAAGAAAATCAGACATCATTCTCGTGTGTGGTGTGGGAGGATAATAAAGCTCAAATTACATACATAGCATGAATTCAGTTACAGTTTTTTTTTCCACGTCTCTTCTCTACATTTAGAATTAATTGAATCGACCTTTGTTTTTCTATCATGTTTACAGATTTTAACAGAAGTATATCTAACAGTTCGCGAGGAATTTGCAGATCATTCTTTCTTAGTTACATTCCCACCCATACTTTACTCGTCCCTTGCAGTCACTACACTGTCCGGGCTGCTCGATCGCATTGTTCCGTATTATCCAACGGGCAAACGATTTTCGTAATTCATTTGTTTTGCTGTGTTGCAATGTCCACTTTACAGAAGTCTGATCAGATTTGAATTATATTAATATAAATAGAGTTCAGTATTATACAACGCGACAAAGCCGAGTCGTAATCTCAGTTAATTTTCGGAACTGGGTTCTAAATTAATCTCCAGTCATTTGTCTTTATAAACCGGCTCTACGTGTGTTTACGTAGCCTACATACAAACTATAGTCTATAAATGGATATATTACTATTATTTACTTATTTATTATTATTTATTCATTATTTATTTACTCATTATTATCTGTAATTTATTCATTGCTTACCCAGTTATTACTTAATGATTTTATTTATTAGTTAATTGTATTTTATTATTTTTTCGTTAATTATTTATTCCTAACTGGCACAGCGGGCTAAAGCAAGGATATGCACTATCTATCACCTTTATTTTTTATGACATTAGGAAAGTTCAGGATAACAGAGAGAGTTTGGAATTGAACGGGTTACATCAGCTTCTTGTTTATGCGGATGACGTGAATATGTTATGAGAAAATCCACAAACGATTAGGGAAAACACAGAAATTTTACTTGAAGCAAGCAAAGAGATAGGTTTGAAAGTAAATCTCGAAAGGACAAAGTATATGATTATGTCTCGTGACCAGAATACTGAACGAAATAGAAATATAAAAATTGGAAATTTATCCTTCGAAGAGGTGGAAAAATTCTTGAAGTAACAGTAACAAATTTAATATAAATGACACTCGAGAGAAAATTAAACGCAAAATAAATAAGGGAAATGCCTGTTATTATTCGGTTGAGAAGCTTTTGTCATCTAGTCTGCTGTCAAAAAACTGAAAGTTAGAATTTATAAAACAGTTATATTACCGGTTGTTCTGTATGGTTGTGAAACTTGGACTCTCACTTTGAGAGAGGAACAGAGATTAAGGGTGTTTGAGAATAAGGTGCTTAGTAAAATATTTGGGGCTAAGAGGAATGAAGTTCTAGGAGAATGGAAAAAGTTACACAATGCAGAACTGCACGCACTGTATTATTCACCTGACATAATTAGGAACATTAAATCCAGACGTTTGAAATGGGCAGGACATGTAGCACGTATGGGCGAATCCAGAAATGCATATAGAATGTTTGTTAGGAGACCGGAGGGAAAAAGACCTTTGGGGAGGCCGAGACTTAGATGGGAGGTTAATATTAAAATGGATTTGAGGGAGGTGGGATATGATGATAGAGATTGGATTAATCTTGCACAGGATAGGGACCGATGGCGAGTTTATTTGAGGGCGGCAATGAACCTCCGAGTTCCTTAAAAGCCATAAGTAAGTAAGGTATTTTATTAAATTCATCATTTATTTATTATTTAGCAATTATTCGCATATTTATTGTTTGATTTTTTGCGTTTATTTATTTTGTTTTATTATGAAGTCCCCTGTGTTTTGGTGAAACATTTTATGGTACAAAAGACTTTCTGAATAACAGCATTGAAATACATCAACATCAACCATGTATCCTTCAGCAATTTATTTCTTAAAATCAAAACATTAATCGGGAATGATATTATTACGATATCAATAATTAAGAGTTCGCGGGGAAAACGATGAATATCACATTTCTGTTAAGGATTAGATAATGATCTAATTGGGTCTATAACTGCACGATGTAGTGCTGTTTCTATAGAAAATAAAGGAAAGGACTACTGTATTCGTGGTGATAATTCTCCTTTTTACAATTTTTCATAAGAACAACATTAAATTTCGTAGTAATCCACTGAATTAGATAATGACATCAACCTTAACAAAACTGTGACATTCATCGTTTTTCCCGCGAACTCTTCATTATTGTCAAACCTAGGTTAAAAAGTGCCGACTCACATTGAAAGATAATGTGGGAGCAAAATTATTAACGCTTTATATAATAAAGAACGTGCGAGGAGCAGAGAATGCGCACAATACGAAGTTACAACTAAGCTATCAGTCCATCACGGAAGCACGAGCGTAAATAACTTTTTACGTCAAACGGAAGAAAAGAATTCAAATATTTTCTATCATCTTTTAACTTCTCTACCCTTTCTTTTACTTTCTATGTCTATACGAAACGTCTCGTGGCCCCAAAAGCTGGAGGGGGGAAAGGGTATATTTTCACGGACCATTTGAGTTCTTACTTTTCCCCCCATTACATACATCTTTCTCAACCCCCACGCAACCTCCGGCGAAAAAGAGACTTAGCTCGCAGTCTGGGGTTGGAAAAGGGCTTATAGGGAAGAGTTTTCAATTGTGTTTTGTGCCCAGTGTTGTTCTAAGCCCCTCTTTAAGTGCACGAGGATTACAACGAGGAAGACGAGATCTCGTGCTATCTCGTTGTATATCGCGGAAGATTTTTTTTGAGAACCTTTGCGTGACCATTGGTTAAAACATCTTCTCGGTTGAAGCAGAAAGAAAGAGAAATATTATCAGATGTCAGGAAATGGATTTTCCACAGGAGATAGACAAATGGATGTTCATTTAGTGGCCATGCTTCTTTCACACTCTGTGTTCCACTTTTTCCTGTTTCCGACGTCAAGGGAGAAAAAGAAGCCAACATCATAACTTTACTCTAGAGAAAGGGGAAATTAATTAGCTAGTAGAGACGCCTTATTCTCTTAGGTTAAGTTTACCAACGCCAGCCTCGGTATAATTGTTGGGGAGTTTTACTTGTGTACTACGTCATAACTACAATCCTCAAACGCTTGTATTATTGACTTACGGATTATGTAATGTAAGATTCTGGGTTATATTTTCTCTTATTTCACCTCCTTTAAACTTCTAATTCTCCCCAACTTTTATACTCTACTCTTATTACACGAATGTAGAGTAATTATTATAATCAGGCAAAAACGAGTTTGAATTATTAAAGAATATGCACGTTTTCAACATTCCTAACATCAAATAAATGGTTAAATGGTTTTGGGTACGTCTTTTGTCTGCATGTCTGTCTGTGTGCAGCGATTTCTCGTAAACTACTGGTAGATTTTTGCTCTTATTCAGCTTCTAAAAGTAAATTCTGTGGTGTTTCGTCAAAACATAACTCCAAAAAACCTCTTTTGAGATACAAGCATTTTTATTTTCACTCTTCGTATACAAATCATAATTCTACTTTACATACAATGCGGATTAAAGTAATTAGGTGGAGATATCAAGGCTATGCCAAACGAAAGAGAACTGATTTTTACATAGGGCTGCGCGATTGCAGCTAAAAAAAAAGGCCATTTTTGGAGTTATCACTAGGGTTAGGATTTTGATGAAATTGCATCTTTTTTCTAGTAAGCCAGAAACATTGCTGCTTTAGTATTTATATGTTATGTGATAAACTGAGTGTTTTGAAACATATATATTAGGACATTTTTTTTGCATTTTTTACCTCTTACAACTCATAACAGCATTTTTTGTTTCATTCGGTCATTTTCGGGGTATTTTCATTTAATTTTGGCCATAAATCCCCATTATTAATGTAAAATATTATTTATTTCCTTTGATATTTTCTCTAGATTTTTTTAAATTAATATGCATTATTTTGTATACTATTTTAATCGTTTTTCTCCACAAATATTGTCATTTTAACGTAGTACACACCCACGTAATGGATCAGTCCAACCACCTCTTCAATATAGACTCCTCTATACCTGCTAGTTCCAGATAAGAGTGGCCTTGTGGTGGACCACATGGAACTACATCAGGTAAAATATAATTAATTAAAGTGTACTTAGAAAAATTATGTAAAATTAAATAAACTTCAATGTTGGTACTAGAATTTAATTTAATTATTAGTCTAAATATTAATATTCCTACTAAGCCAATTATGTAATATCAATTTTTAGGGCATTTTAAGGATATTTTTTAAAGATTTTTAGTTCATAAATGCATTGTTTTAGGACATTTTTTCATGATTTATAGGTTCATCAAAATCCTAGCCCTAGTTATCACGTTCTGACCAAACACCACAGAATTTATCCGAGAATGGGGCACATACAATAAAATCTTAGCAAATAATTTACGGATATTTATATAAAATAAAATAAAAACATACAATCGGCTCCAAATCAAATCAGGCGAATTTCTTCGTGATATTTTGCATTAGGTACGCAAAATAAATTGACAAATCGGTACAGCCCGTATCGAAGACATGTAATTTCCCCAAGACTCGACTGCATAAACATCACTAAATGAAGTTAACTTTTTGACCGACAAATCGGGAAATAAAGTGATACATTTGTGTTGAACGAGTATAATACTGATCTTAGATCATCTGATTCGTGGTGATGTAAGTTCACAGAAATACTTGTGACAGAAGCGTGAAATACACGGGAAATTTGTGTTTACAGCGAAATGGTTTGCAACAAAATGTTCTAATTTTTAAGAAATTTAAAAATAGAAGATCCAATAATTTAACTACCTTTCTTTTTTTCCGTTTTGTTTTTCACATTGCGACTTTCAAAGAGACGAATCCTCTCTCAATAACTTTAAAAAGTTTTGTCAAAAATTCAGGCACACTAATATTAATTACAAAGTGTTAACTTAATGAACTATAAGTAGATGGGTACGTAAATTTTAGACTCATATTATAGACTGGGTTATCCAACAATGATTTCAACATACAGACGCGTGTAATATACTGTCCTAGATCATATATACCCAGATTGCTCGGCCTTATAGCCTTTGACGGTAACAACTTTTGTCAGGTTTTCTGTGCTGCCATCTAGTTGGTACATAAGGAGTCACGTCATAACTCTCATTTGAATTGCATTAGCGACTGTACTTCCATCTCGTGTTACTTTACGGCGGACGAGTGGCGATCCTGGCGGTTGTTCTCTTCAAAGTGCTAACGATTTTAACATAGGAATGAGCAATCTGTTATATATGCGATCTGGGATACTATTAATCTAGTTCTAGATGGGAAACAAATGTCACAATACACAACATATGGTCAAACATTTCATTCAGAGTAGTGCTTATGCAATAGTAACATTTTAAAGTAAAAGTTTACAGCAAAAATTTTGTTTGTTTGTTTGTTTTTGTTTTTTGTTGTTTTTTTTTTTTTTGTAATACACAACACAGTCCTACTCTTGAAATCATTCTTTTATGTATGTACTACGGTTGTTGACTTTGATGCGAGAGTAGTCGCTTTTGAATCGTACAACACCACGCACCACTATTCTTCATATCATTTGGTTCACTGCGCAAACTCCGTACTCACTTAACTTCAAAGAGTAGTGGCTATGATTCCTGTCTCTACACATAATCCACGGGATAGATTTACTTTGCGTCCAGCATCTGCGAGTCAAATTATTCAGAAACTATGTGCATAAGATATAATAATTTTGTTAAGTTAATGAGATTATTATTATACAAAATAGTGGTATGCTTGATCATTTGTAATTATTTTTCCAACATTTTCTATTACGTAAATAAAGTGGTAGGCCTATATGTTCTTGGAATAAAAATATATCACTTCCAGCATCCTCTCTCGTCACCAGGGACGTAGACGTCATTACGGGCAGTACAATAGGCCTACATTAGAAAAACAATCTCTGAGACAGAAGTAGTTTCAGCTTATGTATTCAGCGTAAGAAGATATATAATACTGCGCACGCTTTCGTAATTTTATTCATATTAACGTACACATTTTAGTATTTATTTTTCATATACCGTATATTAGGGCCTCATTAATATTGATAATCATTATACAAACTGGAGGAAAACGGGCTAACGACCCAAGATATATAATTACAACTATGATGTTCACTAAACATACAATTTACGTCTCGGATTTCGCTTTTCACAGTCCTAATCTGTATACAGGAGTCAAAATGTACATCAGGTGCCTCATCCCTCGACCAGTGCACACTGAATCACGTGTACTTAACAACGGAATGTTTACGTATGTAGTTAGGTTTGCCTCGCTAATGGGCATTGATTTTCGTCATTATCCCTTCGTAGTATTGATCACTTTTTTTACATTTACGTATAGGCACAGGCCGATGACTTCTCTCTACATTTTCTCAGCGCTATCTCATTATGAAGTCCGTATTATAATTCTCATTATAAACGTTTAAATCTCAAACCTCTTCAACAAACAGTCTTACTTCCACTTGTTCATTGCTTCCAGATACAAAACCGTAGTTCACACAGCAGATCTTACTGCCTAATATCTTTCATAAAATAATTTCTGTGTGAATTTCTTTGGTATGCTGGTGGAAAGAAAAATCAATGCACGAAAACGCTGAATAGAGCAGTGAATAATGCAAATATGGTGAGTTACTATTCCTATAAATCTCGGTATAGGCCTAAGCTAGAAAATAAATGCCACAAAATTTACAAATTAAAAACTGTATTTATGTAAATTACGAAAAGCTTGTGCAATGTTCTAAATAATTATACAGTTTAATAAGATCTGCAGAAATAAAAAATATTATATTATATTATATTATATTATATTATATTATATTATATTATATTATATTATATTATATTATATTATATTATATTATATTATATTATATATTCTTCTTCTTCATCTTCATGGTAGGCCATCGGCCCGTTCCGCTCTCAGAATTCGTCTTCCCATCGTCTTCTAGAACGTTCCGCATCTCTGTGACCTTGTGGCTGGTATAATAATGCTTGTTTAGTTACGTTAGAAAGATCTATTCTTAAAATATGTTCATACCATTTTTGTTTGTAACTTTGTATTTTTTCATTTAAATTAAAAATTTTGAGTTCTTGTCTTATTTTTTCACTAGGAATATGGTCTTTTCGAGTACATCCTGCAACGTATCTGAGGAACTTCATCTCTGGCGTTTCTAATAATCTTCTGTCTGATCTATTCGTGGCCCAATTTTCTGATCCATATGTCACAATGGGAACTGCCATTACTTTATAAAACTTTAGTTTTGTTTCTTTTGAACTTGAAGAGGAACTTCAAAGATAATTATTACGAGCACAAGTAGATGTGGCCATAATCCCGGAAACAAAGAAGAAATTGCAAGATTCTAAAGAGTTACAGCATTACATATTATATTATATTATATTATGTTATATTATATTATATTATATTATATTATATTATATTATATTATATTATATTATATTATATTATATTATATTATATTATATTATATTATATTATATTATATTATATTATATTATATTATATTATATTATATTATATTATATTATATTATATTATATTATATTATATTATATTATATTATATTATATCATATTATATTATATTACATTACATTATATTATATTATATTATATCATATTACATTACATTACATTACATTACATTACATTACATTATATTATATATTATATAATGTAATTTGCTTCTTGGAGTTTCATTACTTTGAACCTACCTTACCAAATGTTAGTAAATCATTAGATCTATGTTTAGAATCATTTACTGTTGAATTTACATCACATTACAGTATGTCAATTTTTATGAGCACTCCAAACATTGAAAGCACCTGGGAAATAAAATTATTTACGACTAGGCCTTTTAAGACTGCATTGTTAGCAGAGTGCTAACTTTCTTTTCAATTGAAGACAGTTTCTAATTTCAGAGTTTATAAGATTCATTCAACTAAATCTTCAATCACAATTTACAATAAGCAATGGAATTGTTGTAGCATTACTGTATAACTCGCATCTGATTGCGGTTCTGGCTGATATGTACATTGTACATCTATTATCAGGCAGTACATCTTGATGTGTCAGAGGTAGAACAATAATTGTTTGTATACATCTGAAGCCTGATTAGTGTAATAATCGGCGATATATGCAATGGAGGGAGGAAGGGAACTGGTCACCCTTCCCCATTATCTCCTGGCCTAGTTGCCTCGTAAGTGCTGGTATAACTTGTGGGGTTCAGACCTGTCTTCGGACAGTTGACTAAACAAACGAACAAAAACTGTATAACTAAATCAATTACAGGAAACTGTTCACTTAACTTGTCAACACACACGAGTTGTACCGATTCTTTAAAACCAAAACATTCTTGAACACTACCCTAGATAATATATGTAACAGATAACTCCTCGCTACGTTAAAATCGGCAGCACTTTGAAGAGAGCAACCGCCAGGATCGCCACCCGTCCGCCGTAAACGAACACGAGACGGCAGCACAGTCGCTAATGCAATTCAAATGGGTATTATGACGTGACTCCTTATGTAACAACTAGATGGCAGCGTAGTAAACCTGACAAAAGTTGTTAACCTCAAAGCCTATAACCCCGACATATCTATTACATATATGATCTAGGACACTACCTACGCCATTAACATTCTATTTAAATTTGGATTCTCCGGAATTAATTAGTTCACACACATCTCTGATTTTATTTCCTCCATAATTATCTTCGTTTCTGATGTTTTCTCAAGTCCAACGTGGTTTTCACATTTTTATTGTTTTTAATTGACAGCTTAGTTATCAAAGAGTGAATTCACTGGTACTTGAATGAATGATTGCCTACCAGCCACAACAATGAAACAAGTGTAGCGCCGTACCGGTGCAAAATAGGACACCCATTGCTTAATGAAAAATGTTTGTTTTAGTACCCTTTATCTTCTGTATTCTCACAGTCTAGTATATACAGCCACGAAGCTCAATATGTAGTAAATATGCATCCATTGATAGTTGCTAACCACTAGGATCGCTACTATCGCCTCATTACAGACAATGCAAAATAGTACCTGCACAGTCTATTGTTCCTAGTACCCTCACAACTCAAGCTTCGTGACCGTATATACTAGACTGTGATATTCTTCTGTAACATACGTTCTGAATGTGTGTGTGTGTGCGTGTGCGCGCGCGCGCGTGTTTTTTATAACTGCTGAATAACTGCATGCTCCATTACGAATGTAATACTACATGCATGAAGCCTATTTCCAAATTTACAAAGTGTTTTAAGTTTTCCTCCCTAGATCACTCTTGTTTGGTGTCACTTTTGTTGTTTATAGCTTGTAATATTGAATTTGCTACTTTCACTGTCACTTTCACAGTCACTTTGGGCTTGATCTAATTTGTAATTTATAACATGTCGAAGTTTAACCTATTTACAAGTTTTGCAATTTCACTGTCACTTTCAGTGTGTGTGTGTGTGTGTGTGTGTGTGTGCGCGCGCGCGCGTGCGTGCGTGTAGGAAAAGTTAATCAGTGGCGACAATATAATAATCTGACATTTTTTCTTCCATTTTTTTTTCTAAAATGAATATTGTTTTTAACAACAGACTATTGAATAAAATTTTGGTGCATATTTCGTAGTTCTTGCGATAGAGGGGGTATATTTCGTGGTTATTGACTTATTTCACATAATGATCCAAATTTCGCGTTATTTCGCGAGTTTGTTTTCCTTATATATGGTATTTTAGGTATATAGAAGGGCAAATGTAACAGAGAAAGTAATTTTATTGTAGAAGATTTCGATCGTGTCGTTATTACTGAAAAATACGGTCTCTAATTATGTGCCAATAATAATCTCACCTCATTTCATACCCACTTACGCCAATTCTGTGCGTGTTGTTAGAACAGCATATCTGCTATATCTAACGTAAAAGCAATGTTCTGGGTCGGAAACCGCCAGCTCTCGTAATACATCACTAACCTTATCTAAGACTGGGCTGTTTGACATGTTCCGTCCTCAATCTTGTGAATAGTATGAACCAGCTTTATAAATCCACAAATAAAAGGGACTCCTTAGTCATGTGACCATTACGGTGCGGTACAGCTTTTTTTATTGACTGTATCTATTACAAATATGTTAGAAGCAACACATATTCTGCAGAACTAGTACATCAAACAAAAACTGTGCTTTCTAATATTAAACGCAATAACAAAATGTGGTGTATAAACGTTAAATACAATATCTAACTGTGCCGTCTACCTATTATGTGCAATAAACAAAAATGTGCTTTCTAAATATTAAACACAATAATAAAAGTGGTTTATAAACATTATATACAAAAACTAACTGTGCCTTCTACCTATTTTTTCTTGTTCTTTTTCCACATTGCTAAGGGATGGCACTACTACTCTTTATTTATTTATGTAGCATTATTTTTACAATGAAATTACATAACATATACACATATGTGACACAATACCATTTCATCAAGTATAATAATTGAGGCACATATTATACGAGAAAATTATTTGCTTTTTTTTCCAAGTTAAAAAATTATTTTTTTTTTTCTTATATGATGTTTAAAACCAGTTAAGGAACACTAGGTTGACTGAATTTACATTATTCACTACCTATTAATAATACACGGAATCTTATATCTTAAATTTGGTTTCAAATGCTCATGATGTCCTCTTAAAAACGTCGGAAGACCTTGCAGTGATGGAGTGGTATTTCCCATGCAATACTGAATATATCCCATCGTAAGCCATGTAGATGTATATGAATGTGCAGCTTAAGATAATTCCATCTCTAGAAGGATGCGTAATACATCATTAGGATTGTCAATCCGATGTATTCTCTGCAGATGTCGTCTCAGCCATGTCCACATTTGTGTAACTTGAGCATTGCTATTGGTTAACCTATGTCTAACTGTGGCTATTTGTCCACATTTCTTGCATAATGGAGACAGAACCTTATTACCACATAACTTGAGAGGAAACAGTTTAAAGTTTAGACAAGAGACAGACATCTTTCCATATGGAAGGAAGACAGACTTACGAAGTCTTCTGAAGTTTACAAGTTGTGTTATTCCTTAAATAAGTAAGTTATCGGCCAAAACGCAATGTCTGCACGAATACACCGACATGACAGGCCAGGGAGAGCGCAACAAGCACATCTCGCCTCCGATATTCAGATTCGCCCGCTGCAGGAGAAAGGAGAAGCTACAAGAACTAGCGCGAAGCATTGTCTGCAACTTCGCGATGAAACTCCAGACAAAGAAGTTTTTTGTGGTACTAATCAAACTTGGGGTAATTAATTTTAAATTACTATACACCACTTTGTGGGAGACGGAGCTGATTCTTGAGAGAAGAAGAACAGAGGGAAAGTGGATCAACTTCGCTGCAAGAAGTTCAGCAAATAGATCAATCATAGTAGGAGCCCGGATAAGTTATGTGTACAAAAACAAATTGCCGAAATATTAATATAAATATAGGATGAAATTTGTTGATGAAATTATCGTGCACCTGAAGAATTAGGTCTTTTGGTCTGTTTCATGTTTTCAACAAACACTAGACACTGACAACACGCACGAATTCCTTTCTCGTGTAAGTCAAAAATAGGTAATGAGGGTTAAGGTTATATGTACGTGAACGACCAGAAATATTATCAGAAAATGCAGGCTCTAAATTTCTAAAATTTTATAAGTAAGTAACCTCACAATTGGACAAAAATTACAAGGTACCACAACAAGACCTATTAGAACGTAAATATCTGATAGAAGTATAAAAAGGTTACTAATAATATTTTTAAGAGTTCACTTTTTACTTTAACTTAAATTTTCCAAGATTTGAAAATTTTCACACATATTATTTCATAACTCCACAACCATTAGAGATAGAATTCTGAAATTTTGTACACTGATTTAACATGCATTTATGCAAGAGGTAGACTACAATAATGCTCATTTCTTTGGAAATAGAAAAATTAGGTCACAGAACATTATGTAAATTTTAATATATTTTATATAGGACAAATAAAAAAATTAATTGTATTAAAATAAACAACTCTACATGTCTGAGAGTAGTCTACTTTTCAGAAATAAGTGTTCATTACATGCAGGAAAAAATATTAAAGATGTCAGAGAGACCATAACAATGTTATGGTTACCAAATGACGTAACTGCAGAAATTTTTTGTTTTGTTTCTTTTTTTTCATACTCTGATAAAACTGGTTTGAAAAATATTGTTAGTAAACTTTTTTTATAATTTTACCGGATATTTAAGTTCTAATAAGTCTTGTTGTGGTACCTGGTAATTTTTGTCCAATTGTGATTTCATTTCCTTATAAAATTTTATAAATATAGAGCCTGCATTTTCTGATAATATATTTGTGGTCGTTTACGTGCATATACCCTTAAAGTAAACATTCTGTAAAATACAGCGCAAAGTAGCAAGTAATATCCAATTTATTTAAACTATTAGTAGCCAATGGATAGCAAGAAGGCCATATTAATTGCTACTTTGTGCTGTATTTTACAGAATTTTTACTTTAAACCTCATTATCCAATTCTGACTTACACTACTTTTGCTCTGAACGGCTCATATAATGTTAGCAAACTTAGACTTCACATTTACGAAAGAAAAAAAGATTCTGTATTCATAGGCCTATATATAGATGAATACAGAATCTTTATATATAGGTATTTGGTATATGTAATTTCGAAAAATGAGTGAAATAAAATTATATATATATATATATATATATATATATATATATATATATATATATATATATATATATAAGTAGGTTATTTTACGACGCTTATCAATATCTTAGGTTATTTAGCGTCAGAATAAGATGAAGGTGATTATGCCGATGAAATGAGTCCGGGGTCCAGCACCGTACGTTACCCAGCATTTGCTGACATTGGGTTGAGGGAAAACCCCGGAAAAAACCTCAACCAGGTATCTTGCTCCGACCGGGAATCGAACCCGGGTCACCTGGTTTCGCGGCCAGACGTGCTAACCGTTACTCCACAGGTGTGGACTATAAAATTATAAAACTTCAACATTTAAACGTAATTCCACCAAGAGAAAATGAAATATAGGCCTATGTTTACGAATGATACGAAGGTTGGTTGGTTTTGGTTAGTTTAGTTGATTTGGTTACAGCGTGTCTGCAGTCCAAGAATTTGAACAACTTCTGTAACACAGGTTAGTAACGGAATTAGAATATAATTGTGTGCATGCTATTTTAATAAAAGTTGTGTGTGTTGAATTGCGTGGGATTTTACAGATCGAAACTTCCGCCGTCTACACCGCATGCCACTCGTCACTCATGCATATGCTTCATTGGCCCAGACCACAGGAGAACGCTCCGTAAATTCTAATGACACGATTTATGACCTTCGCATCAGGTAGTTTTATCATCACATGTATACACATATATACATAGGGTAAAGGTTGGTAATACTGTGATACGAGTAATACTGTGATAGTTCTTTTTGACAATCAATTACAATTTTACTGAGAGAGAGAAGGGCAGGTTTCCTGCAGCAACTTGTCCACTAACATATATATATATATATATATATATATATATATATATATATATATAATATTAAAAATATGTACCTAATAGTTTATAATGAGGTATTCAGCACTTCTCCTCCAAGTCATATAACCGGCAGTCTATGAAATCAGATCGCTGAAGAAGTTGTAAAACATTTGCACCCGTGAGACATTCGTCCATTCATAATTGTTGAGGGGTTTTGACTAACGATCGATAATTATTATTGAACAAAGAATAACCTAGGTTTATCTGTAAATCGCATTGTCGCTTGTGACGACTCTTCTGTGCTTGAGGCAACCGAGATTTAAATGGAAATCTCAGCCAAAATTTAAAATTGTTCTGTAGAGTTGTAGATAAAAGCTTCCCTGAGAAACATTTTTTTAATTCGATATGACCTGCACCAGCCATTTTGTCACTTAATTCTATTAGTTACTAAAATTACGAAGAAATTGATTTCGAGTAAAACGTATTTCTGTGTTTTTAGTTTCGTTAATTCTTTTAACAAAGTTAATTTAGTTCCATGCCCAAATACATTACACATAGGTACTGAGTATGAGTAAAATGCATCCTGTATTTTAGAATAAATCATTGTATACATACATATATGTATAAGGATATAGGTACATACATACGCACATACATATACAAGTTGGCAGTGATATAACTGTGCAGATTAAAGGGGGAAAAGAATATATTAAAATAAACAAACATACATAATGCGTTTTGTAGTTAACTGTGTGATTAATTAGAAAATCAGGCTGAAAGTCTTTATAGTTTGGCAACAGCGTATCGCAGGTTCACCTACGAACACACACGAATTCATTCTGTATAGCAGCATTTTTTTAGAAAGAAGCAATTTAAATCTTATCAGGTAACCCGCCACTGATAGATGCCTGTGTACTGGAGTTGTAAGGGAGTTGGACCGAAGGGAGGGGGTGAGCCGAAGACAGTTTACTGCGCTGCCCCACCGACGTCACTATTGCTATGATCACGATGACATTTTTGCTGATCCCTGCTCTACTTACATAACATACATGTGCAGTATGTACATACATAACTTGCATACATGCGTGCCCATACATACATAAGTTACATACATGCGTGCGCATACATAAGTTGCATACATGCGTGCGCATACATACATAAGTTGCATACATGCGTGCGCATACATACATAAGTTGCATACATGCGTGCGCATACATACATAAGTTGCATACATGCGTGCGTATACATACATAAGTTGCATACATGCGTGCGTATACATACATAAGTTGCATACATGCGTGCGTATACATACATAAGTTGCATACATGCGTGCGCATACATACATAAGTTGTATACATGCGTGCGTATACATACATAAGTTGCATACATGCGTGCGTATACATACATAAGTTGCATACATGCGTGCGCATACATACATAAGTTGCATACATGCGTGCGTATACATACATAAGTTGCATACATGCGTGCGTATACATACATAAGTTGCATACATGCGTGCGTATACATACATAAGTTACATACATGCGTGCGCATACATACATAAGTTGCATACATGCGTGCGAATACATACATAAGTTGCATACATGCGTGCGTATACATACATAAGTTGCATACATGCGTGCGTATAGATACATAAGTTGCATACATGCGTGCGTATACATACATAAGTTGCATACATGCGTGCGCATACATGCATGTTACATACATGCGTGCGTATACATACATAAGTTGCATTCCTGCTATTTCGCACGTCATAAAACGTTAACGTTCGTATAATGAGAATGTAAGAAAGAAAGAAAGAATTAGAATATAACTTTCACGTCGTTTGGATCATATAAATAAATACACAATTTAAGGGCAAAATCTTGTAGCTACCCTACAAGGGGGAATCTAGAATTTCACATTAAATTAAATATTACATATAAATAAATAGTAGAAAGTGGTAGTCAGGAACACCTGATAAGAGATAGAATGAGAGCGTAGCACGTTACTACGGCCTAATAAATATCAGAAGAAAAAGAGAAATTAAAAAAAAAAAAAACTGCACTGACATGGCCTACACGTAGAACTGTATGTGCATACTTGTTATCCATCGTCACGCTATGAGTTTCAGTGAACCAGTTAATTATGTACAAGTATGCTAACTCGTCAAACAAGACAGGAATGAAGGCCTTAAACATTTCTTCCGTTCTTTCTGCTGAACTTCAAACTCGCAATAATTAAATCTGTTAGCATTATAAAACACGTGCTTATCACTACGCGAACTCGAGTTCGATTCCTGGTACTAACTGTAGTAATACTTATAGTGAAAAACACTGTATCAGTGAATGAGGGTTCTTCCTGGACTTTTTTTTTCGTTTACCTCAACATTAGAAATATCATTTCAACAACACTTTCCGTTTCGTCCTATTCTCTTCATTTCACGCCTTGAAAAAACATGGTTTCAGTGTAAGTTGCACGAGTTTACGTGATGCTGCGAGGAAATGATCAGCCAGACTATATTCCCAGACTCAAAGATCGAATATCTTGCAGTCATATGATGAGTTACTTACAATAAGATATACAGTAAAACGTCGATAAGATGCGCCCGCTTAGTACGCTATCCCATGTAGTACGCTTTTTTGTCCGACCCCTGCACATTTCATATATAACGCCTTTATAAAATACCCCGTTTGTTGCACTCTAATCTCGCATAGTACATTTATTTTTGTGGATTTTTTAAAATGTAATTTTCAGCAATGTAACAACAATGAAACATTTTGGCCATTGAACTCACTGGTGCCATTAACCTGAAAAGTACTAGCGCTCGACCCTTTACCTGCGCACTTAAACCTTCATACAATACCTCACCCTCTTGTTACGCTCTCTTATTCGACTCTTATTTATTTGAGCGCTTAAAGCCTACATACAGTTACAATACCCCACCGTCTTGCTAACCCTCTCTTTCAAACAACATTCCTCACTCGGCCGTAATAAAATTATGGAAGTTTTTGCTGGCCAGTTTGTTGTCCTTTAGTGTATTGAAGTGTCTGTGAGTGTGATTACAATAAATGTTAAACGAAAAGAATTTTCTGTGTCGGAAAAATTGGAAATCTTACGAAAGTACGATGAAAACAGTACTCTTAACCAGAAACAACTCTCTGATTTACTAGAATTCCCATCATCGACATTAAGGACGATAATAAAAAATCGTGACTCAATCACTGCAACTGCAACGTCGGGAGAATGTAAGCGCAGGAAAGTGAAGTGCGGTGAACATGAGGACAAGGAGAACACGCACACGGCAAACAACTATAAATAACATTTTTCGAAAGAATATTGTAAATGTCTTTGATGTACAGAACAGTAATTACATAATTATCTTTCATGAATCATGTATTTCAATAAAGTAAAATGCTAATAGATACTATAAAAGTCAAAATTAGTAGACTATACCCGCCTAATACGCGGTTTACACGCGGTCCCTTGAACAGCGTCTTATCGGGGTTTTACTGTAATGGCACAGCCGCTCTGCAATCATGTTTTAAGGATCGTACAAAAAAAATATTTTTCTTTTGCAAATGGGGGGGGGGGCGAAGAACCTTCAATATTGAGATCTTACGGTCTATTGCGGGTAGCGGGTATTAACTCCTCTGGTAGGAAGGGGAAAAATTAGATTAATTAACAGAGATATCGAAGAGGTAAGTTAGATAGTCCCCTAACGGTCACCAGATCTACATTGAGGCGGTCCCGCCGCTGTCCACTAGTTCATGATATTCAATGTTGTAGAGAGAAAAGCAATACATCTGGCCCTTATACTTCTTTCAGTATAATCTATGCTCACTTGCAAGCAATCTACAATGAGGAAATGGTAAAGTAAAATTCAGAAGATTTTGTTGAATGAAATTTGCGAAGTTCGAGCAAGCGGCAACCCGGAGAAAATTTATTATTTTCGATCTCGTCCATTACAATTATTTTATGTCAGTCAATCCCAGAATCGAACTCGAGTCCGCTGTGCAAGTCCTCACTGTAGCACTAAACTATTCGAGGATAAAAATTGGGATTATTTTTCATAGTTCAGCAGAAAAAATAACGATAAAAAATCTCCCTGCCACTGGTGATTGAATACCCGTCCGTCTCACACCAAGTACAGATCACTTACTCACTTGTTTATTCATGTATTCGTATCCCATAGCCCCAATATGATAGAACAATGTATCGGCTGGTTGCCGGTCACAACAGGTTGCTATGGATCCCTATCAATTAGTCATGCAACAGTACACTAACTACAGCTGGTCCCACAGAATTGCTTGTTACGAACGCAAATATTAGAAAACGAGACGCATTGTTACATCCTTTGAAAGTTAAAATGGTTAACTTTTTCACACAAATTATTATTATTATTATTATTATTATTATTATTATTATTATTATTATTATTATCATTATTATTAATATTAGGGGATACTGTTGTACCTTTAGCATAGTGTACCTTTGAATATTTTTTGTTTCTTAATTTTTGCTGCTACCTAGAGGACTCAAACTGAAGTAGATTGTAGAGAAAGCCGCTAAGTAGCTCTGGTCGTAGTTTCAGTTTGACTTATTGCAAAGTGTGAGTTCCGTGGACAAAAGAATTTTTTTAGTACCAAACGTAAACATTTCGTTCATTGATATATGTTTTCTAACGCAAAACCAGATTGTATATTTTGTTACTATCAATCAAGTACAGTGTGTTCCCTATCATCTGGTGAATAATAACATATTTTAATTTCCATTATTTATTCGAATCTCTGGTTTTGAGAGCCATATTTGTTTAATCGTGTACCCTCTTGTACTTCTGAACACAAAACATCTTGTACTATGGAACATGTTCCAAGGTACACGATACTATCGCTTTTTTGTTTTTCTTTGATTTTAAAATCATGTCACGAATTAAGTCTGGAGTTAAGATTCCCTCAGTTGATCCGGATGCCTTGAAAAAAGCTGTTGAAGCAGTTATTGCTCCTCCAGGAAATAAAATCTAAATCAGAGAAGCTTGCTCTAGTTTATGGTTGCAAATACATTTTAAATATGATTGTCAGTTTTTACAGCTGTATTCCCACCTATATTCCATGTATTCCAACTTACGAGAGGTTATGTTCTAAGGTACATGAATCTGTTGCACCTTTGAACACAGTACATAGAGGAGAAGGTGGAAATATGGGCTAGGAGTGGTAATATGGGCTACTTCGTTTTTTACTATATATGGTGTTGTTACCTAGCGAAAAAGCTCTAAAAGTACATCTCGTGTCCATCAGTCTGCGTACACAAAGAGACAAAGCAATTGCCTTTGTGGTGTGGATGTGGTGTATCCTTTCTGTTTTTCATCAATTTTAAAGTTTTTGCAGGTATGTAGTTTCAATTTTATTGAAAAAATATATTTCGTGTTTAGAAATAACGCTTGATGTGTTGCACTGATGACGAATAGCTCTATCACATGGCATAAGAGTAATATTTATTTAGGACAACAATTGTCATACATAATCTTAGAAACCTTCATGAGTCGATGCTGCTAATATGGGCTACCATTATGTGTCAAATATGGGATAGGTAGCCATATTACCAGCACGTTAACACGTCCCGTATTTTCACTATCGTGATTTGCGTTATTTATTACAGAATATTGCCATTGATGTGACACAGGTTCCCTACTTATGTTTCTTTGTTTTTTTTACAATTTTATTTTAAAATTTTTGTGGTAGCCCATATTTAGACCCTACTAGCTCTAAAGGACCAGTTCGTCTTACTTTCAAAAAGTAATTATATGCAAATATCTATTGCAACTATTGACGTTTAAGACTGGAAAAATTGTATATGAATAATTATTCTGTATGTCAATAAAGATTTTCAACCTAAATGTCACGCCATTTTCCATTATTATGAGGAAAACAAAATGATAGCCCATATTTCCATCTTCTCCTCTATCCCTTCATTTTATTTTTCTCATCCTTAATAAATCTGTAAAATAGGAAAAATACATATAGGAAGTTGTAAAGGAATCTTCAATAATTATTTCAAGTATTATTTCTTTTAAAAAATTTCATTTCCCAAAATTAAAAAAATAAATAAATAAATAAATAAAATGTGAAAGTGTTTAAAGGTATTATTATTATTATTATTATTATTATTATTATTATTATTATTATTATTATTATTACTACTACTACTACTACTACTACTATTATTATTATTATTATTATTATTATTATTATTATCAGCTCCTCTTTTCAGTGTCCTTTTAATATCCGCTTCTTAGAAAAGGACATTAATTTCGTTTCTAATGAAGATATGTTTAAGTTAATATTTTCATTCTAATGTTACAAAGAAATGACAAGATGAGCCTTAGCAGTGACAGACCGAGGAATGCATGACTATTAAATCGCAGTCTTGACAGTCATGGTCGTGGGTCGATAACCGCCTCGTGCAGGTGAAGACTCTCGACAACGCTTCGCCACACACTACGGAAATCCCATTGTGCATCCATATAGCGCCGAGCTGAAATATCCGTATTATAAAAAAAATAATCCTCTGCACAGAACGAATTACTTTTCTAATCCAGAGCTGCAGGGTTGCCATTATCAGCATATTCGCTGCTATTTCCGTTGTAGTAATTACTAACTGGATAGACAGGGCGTGGACGGAAGTAACCCTTCTGTTCAAGGAAGATGGGGCTACTTCACACGCCATGGCTTGTGTGTAGAGACGAGAATTTCATGCACTGTAAAATCCCAAAATATGCATGCATTCATGCACTATCAAACTAGGAAACATGCACGATCAAGCGAAAAATACATTAAAATATGCACTTCTATTTTTGTTCAAAATTTCTTATTTCACTTCACTTTTTCTTTTGCACAGTTAACAACTAACAACATTTCTAAATTGATTTCTGTGAGGTTCCTGCGTTTGTCAGTCAGTATGTTTTTGTAGGCAAAGCATGAACCCTCTACATCACAAGAAGTTATGGGTGCAAATGTGAATGAACCTTTTTCTGTTATTTAGTTTTTCTTCCTTCTTCAATCCTGATTCCTTAAGCTAAAGTAAGGGACATAAAAGTCGAGGAACTGAGATGTCCACTCAGAACCATTAAAACATGCATTTAAACTGAATATAATGTATATTATATGCATGACTAAGCTAAAATTTGCTTAAATATGCATTATGCATGTTTTTATCCCCAAAAATGCCAAAACATGCAAATATGCACGGAAAAAGTACACATATTTGGAACCGGAAAGTAATGAAATGGATAAGTACTAAATTTGAACTATGTCCTATGTTCCTGCAAAAACATGCATTTGCATGGAATTCTCGTCTCTACATATGTGTGTTCAATTTCTATTTTAAAAACAATGCAATGCTATTATTACACAACCAAGCACACGATATTTATGAATGTAGTGGCGGTCATATCCTGTGTATGTGTAAATTACATGTTTGACAAGTAATCCTAGCTAAAGCGAATATACTGAATGAAGTTAGCTGATCAAGTAAAGTGTTAGATACGTGGAAACAAAGTGAAGCTAGGCTATTTAATTACGGTAGACTATAACAATATATAATGATGGTGTAAGAGTGATATCCTGATGAATATGAGTAGGGCTCGGATTTTTAGGTGCTAAAAATCGAGAAAATATTTTTTGTGCTAAAACTCGGGAAATATGTGAAAAAAAAAAATATATATATATACATAAATTATTTTATGTGAATATAAACAACATGCAAGTATTCACCAGTATAAATTATGCTGTCTCGCCAACTGCTGAAGAATTACAGTACATAATGAGATTCGTCCTCAAGTTTCCATCATAAGACTTACAATTATCGTGGAACATTGTCTTGTACTGGGGAAAAAGAGCGCCCTGGCCATTGAGAAACAATATGCACTCCCTAGAGACATGTTTATGATTGGAAACGAATACAGAGGCAGCTGATGTTTATGAAATTAAAATTGCTTCCTGAATCTAGATCCTTCAATATCGGGAAACAAAAAATTTATAATATAATTTAATAAACCCTGATACACAAGGTACAACAAAAATCTACTTTTATAAATTAATAATATAATCTTTACAGTGAAAATAAACTAAGCGTTATGATAATTTACAAAGCACTCCTAAATGACACATCAATGTGTGTGTATGTGTTAGTTACAGTACAATTTCTTAGTGGTGACAGCTCTTATCGCTTGTGGTGAGAGAGCAGACTGCAGTTACAAGGTTCACGGGTAGGCAATTAAGAGAAACAGTTGCCAGCTGTCACGTCTAAGCACTTAACATTCGGGTGATGATTAATCTGAAATGGGGCTTTTGACGAAAATTATTTGATCAAAACTTAATTTTTATGTGTTTTATGTGAATATTTGAAAATAAGTATTTACATTAAAAAAATTAAAATATGTCTTTTATGTGAAATAAAATTTAAAATATATGCTCTGGTGACCATATCCGAAACATAACACACAATTGCGAGTTTTTATTACAGTGCAAATAAAATATTTATATATTTAAGAATCCTAGCCCTAAATATGAGTTAAGTCATAATACTTCTTCTTTTGCTTCTTCTTCTTCTTCTTCTTCTTCTTCTTCTACCGAATCAAGGATTGGGTTTAAGTCCCGTCCCGAAGTCAAAGTAATTTTTTTTATGTGAACTGCTGTCAGTTGTTCCAAATCCAGTCTAACTTCTGGAATTTTATTAAATGCCTGCAATGACAAAAGCTAAAGGGACATTCTTAGTATGTCGCATTCATTTCTTCTGATAAGTTTTTACATCTTCAACCAAATTTCTTGTTATGTTCAGTTTTTTTTCTAACGTCTACACTTCTAATTTGATATCTTAGGCTTACTGTCAATAAAGGTCTCAGAAATCTGATTTTCGCTGCTTCTATTCTTTTATACTTTTCTCTGAATATTCACGTCTCACTTCCATACAACAAAATTATTCATATATAAAAAAATATAAAATATTTTTAGCGTATGTTCTTGGATACATTTTAAGCTCTTAGTTACATGCATATTAAAGGTAGAACTTTCTAATGCTAATCATTAATGAACAGTGTCACTTCATATATCCACGTCTCACTTCCATACAAAAAAATCATTCATATATAAAAAATATAATAGTACATTATGCAACGAGCCTATAATGATAGTAATTAAGACGCGAGGATGAAACGAGCGCAAGCGGGTTTCATAATTTTCATACGAGCGTCTTAATTACCATTATAGGCAAGTTTCATACGACTTTTTATGCTCGACCATATTTCTAACCTGAAATTATTCATAACTTTCACGTTATCTTATGTGAATGAGAAGGAAACTGACCTTGTGCAATCTCGTGAATTGTGAGATGTGCGCAGACGCGAAAGTATTGATTTTTTCCCCGAAACGAATGTCGACGACCTTGATGTAATCTCGTTAAACTTGATATAACCTTTAAATTGAATTCGACATTGAAAAACGAGATAACAAATTGAATTTATTTGAATATTATTTACAATTAACGCTAATTATTATAGTAACAGAACATAACCTTCTGCGACAGTATTGGATTTCCAGCCTGCGTGACATTTTGCTAGTTGTCTTTCGATTGCATATCCGAGAATAATCGAAAACCTGAACTTTAATTAATAGGTGTACTTTAATGACATGCATAAAAGGACTGCTACCAGGTGTATAATTACTACATTTCGGCATGGTCGAGCATAAAATATTTTAAGCGTATGTTCCTGGATACATTTTAAGGTCTTAGTTACAGGTAGAACTTTCTAACCCTGGTCATTAATGAACAGTGTCACTTCATATAGTTATCGGAGATCGAACTCGAGAACGTGTCTTCCTGCGCAAGTTGAGAATTAATAATAAAATAATAATAATTTTATTGCTAGAATAAAGATACATTTGTTTTGATATATTATAAAAATCACTCTAGTACCCCCAGAAAAATTAGGCTACATTCCCGTGCTCAGGGGCCATTCCACAAAATTTTAAAACAAGTACTTCATTAATTAACAAAAAATAAAATGTAAAAAGAGAAAAAGAAGAACACAGATATAACAGTAACTGAAACTTTATAATGGCTCCCTAAATAATAATTTTTTATTTTTCTTTTAAATAAGAGTATTACCAATTGAATGTTTGGTAATGTAGCTGTTATCTTGTTACAGAGCCTTGGACCGGAATTGCTACTGTGATTATAAGCTACAGTTGTGATACATTAGGTTGTCCAGCATATGTTGTCTGATCTCTTGGTTTTATATTTATGCGAATACATATTAAATATATTACGGTTTTTATGTACGAAATTCAGTAAGACATTGTTATAAATTTGATGGATATTAAATATTTTAAATTCAGAATATAACAGTTCTGAGGGATCATCAAGAGGCTTGGTAAGACATTTTTATTATTCTTTTCTGTAACAGTGTTATTGGCATGAGGGAAGTACTAGAAGCATAACCCCTTCCAATAATACCATACCAGGCAGATCATTCCAAACTCGATACAAAGAACACATTAAAGCAATAACCAGAGGACACAATACATCTACATATGCCGAATACATAACTAATGCTAACACACATACAATAACATAAATACAGACATGGAAATTCTACACATACAACCCAAAAACCAAAAACTCAACACACTAGAACAATATGAAATATCCAGACACACTAAAACACACCCTGATCAAATTCTCAACACACAGATTAATTTCAGAACACACACACTATTTGACACCGCATTTCAACACTTTTCAACAATCGAACGCACCCACACAACAGGCAGCGAAGTTCGAGATGACGCCGAGATCTAGTAGGCTCTGAGGATGGCTTGAAGAAGCACCGAAAAAACTGTAAGCCGCACATGCTTACACAATTAACATGAGTAAGATCGCCATTTAATCAATTATTTATAATATAGCTTGTATTAATGCTAGGTAAATCATTCGTAAAGTATGGCGAGGCAAGTAATTTCGCACAATAACAACATAGTGAATAATTTTTTCTTAATCTAGGTCTATTGAAGGCAGTGAATCTATTAATCTATTGAAACCCTTTTTCTTTTAATTCCTAGTTCTTAGCACTGTGTTCAGCCCACCGATAACCAACAGAAATGACAGGAATTTGAAGGAGGTGGGGAGGAGTTATTTGGAAGGCCAAGTGGACCAGTAGCTTCCCGAGATTTTCAAGTGGCGTATCTAAACTAGTCAAGCGTGCGTTGCCGTGTTTGGTGCTTCTTGAGAGCAGATGTTTGTTAAACATCAGACAAAGTATGACGAACGTGCCACTCTTTAACGCGGCGGAAAGTTGTCTTCCCCTTAAACTTCCACACAGACGAGTAATTACTTGGGACTCGGAACAAGTGACTGTCGAATTGTGGTGACGTGTCACGCACTGTTAAAACAAAAGGACGTTTCGTGCTGTTGCGGCGTGGCTGGCAAAACGTTCTATTTATACACTCATTGAAATGAAATAAATGCTTCTCGAAGCAAGACTAATTAGAATTTATCCTTATAACAAGAAACAGGCAGAAGCGGCTGGGACGAGGAAGGAAGATGCGACTTCTCTAAGTAGTAATGGTTCCCCCTGCCTCACGTTGTAATGTCGAAAGCATCGACATTTTCATTGCAAAGCTAAGGTTAGGTATTATTTATAACGCAATAATCCGTGGTTCTTATTATGATTCTTCATTGCAATCACATTATATCCATTTAACATCGTTCTTTGATTTTTCACATTATTATGCTTATTTTATAAAGGTTTGTGTGTGAGTCTCTGGTTGTTTGTATAGTTTACAGCGATTTCTGCTGAACTATTGAAGAGATTTTGTTCATATTCAGTACCTGCGAGTCTTAGGTTCTTCGGATTTAATGGACATAGCACATAGTAATTTTAGTAAAATGTAATGGGGTCTTTATTTTAAGATATAGTTTGTTTCTTAAAATGGTAAATTTTGTAATAGTTATTCATGCAACAATTGGGATAAGTGCACTACGGGCCGCGTGCAAAATCATAAGGCACGAAGTTCTTCTTACACTTCTCTTTTCCATGGCACTACGAATGACGTCAGAGTTTACAGAAAAGTTACTAATTAAGTTTATATGTAGTTAATTAAGATGATATGTAATTTAGTTTATATTTAAATAAATTAAGATGATATGTAATTAATTAAGGTGATATGTGTGTAATTAATTAAGGTGATATGTAATGACTTAAATTGGTAATAGTTGGGTGAAATAGAAGTACTTAAAGTTAGGTTTACTTTTGCTTATTGTAGGCGTTATTATAGACTAGTTTTTATTTATAGTCCTAGGTTTATTGCAACTACTTATTTATAGTTAGAAATAAATTTACGTTTATTTTATTTTATTTTACTTTATTCTATTTATTTCATTTTTTTATTATTGCTGTATTTATTGTATTATTGTAATGGTTATTATTGTATATTATATATCACTGTCACCGGGTGTATACCCAATTGTAGTGTTAATAAATACATACATTATTATTTCTCCAATGTTATTTTGAAGAACGAGACGTTAGCTGAGTTCTTTAATTACACGAGAGCAATAATAACACATTTATCCTACTAGCCGCACACAATATATTAACTACGATGGTTTAATAATGCTTATTTTTAAATAGTAATTTATAATACGGGTAATTATTTTAACTAGACCTTGGAATCCATTATCACAGTAAGCCATTGCTTGCTATGGTAACCTAACAGTGTTTATAATGTTATGTACAACTGATACACGTCCAGCTGCAGATATAAAATATATTAGCAGGTTCTTTCGTAGAAATTTATTGGCGTTTGTGTTTATGAACATTACACTCCACAACATGGAATAGTAAGCCCACAGAGACGAAGGTTTATATTAATAATATTTAGTTACATACTCAAAATAAGCTAGAAAAACCTTCTCGTATGTAATATTATCTACTAGCTCATCTTCGCGCCACTTCAGGAAGCGCTCATATGACATTTAACTCCGAATTTTTCTGATAAAATCATGAAATAACAGTTGGAGCTGTTACTTGGATATCTTGAAGGAAAGCTTTCTTCAGAACCACTCATTTCAGCGGTAATCAACGTCGTTACCATGGTGAAATATTTAGGAATATGTTTGCACGATCTTGCACTTTCAGGGACACCAATTGATTTTAAAAATAATTTGTCTAGAACGTGTAATTTAAAATACATATATACGGCAGTTATTTTACACATATTTAATGCAAAGTCTATTGCTTTTACTTACTTACTTATTTTACCTGTAGAGCAAGATGAAAAAGTTGAAAAATTTTGCAAATTATGCCATTAAAAAAGAAAAAGGACTCATTCGTTGTGAAGGTGACGCGCGACTGTGTGTGTGTGTGTGCGTGCGTGCGTGTGTGTGTGTGTGTATCCAATGCCTATCCACTTCATTTACGTGACTCAAATTCCACTTATTGCGGAAAGATGGAAAAACTGTGACCTATTTCTCAAACTGCACACCACTTCGGCGGGCCATGTTGTGCATGATGTGCATTTGTGGTGAGTTAGGCCTATGTCGTGTACTAAAGTGAGTGTATGTATGAGTAAGTGTAGTATAGGGAATGAGTGGGATGATGATGAGTTTTTACACATTTCATCTTCTTGAACATTTTACATAAATTATAAATTGCTCAAATACAGGTTCACCTTATTTCCTCTTCAAATTCTTTATGTTGAAAAACGTACCCAGAAAATTTTATTATTTAAATAATCTATACTTTTAGTATCATTGTGCTAACCACACGATACCTCCATTCTGGTTGGATGATCGTCCACCTCTGCTTCGGCATGTGGGCGTGAGGCCAGCAGCCGGCTGGTCGGTCTAGGTCTTTCACGGGCTGTAGCGCCACGGATTATTATTCTAATACTTTTAGTAAACATTTATATGGGCCTCACATAAAGATAATCAATTTCCTAAGAGTTTAAAATGAAGCTAATACTCTCTATAATGAAATGATTCATTGGTTATTTCCTGGTCAATATACTTCACTGGTAAACAAAATTAACTTGGAACATTCGTATTTTATGCCCGACACAAAAAATCACAGCGTCTAAAGTAATAATCATATGTGTACAATAGTGGCAAAAAAAACCGGACCGACGGAATAATCAAAGTCCCCGAAATGAGCCACTGCGCATGCCACGCCCGCATTCACAAGATAGCGAGTAATCTATTGAAATTGTTGTAGTTTCGACTGCTGACGTAGCCCATTTCGAAAGCCATTAGAAAATAAGCTGGTAAAATTCATGTTCTGGGAATAATAAGTTAATTAAATAGTAAAATATCGCTGCAATCAAAAAGTATTGGGAATAAATTTGAATAAGGAACAAAAAAAAAGTTTCCTTCCCAGGCAGGATTCGAACCAAGAAAGTCTTAGTTACCAGCCTATCGTGCTGTCACTGTGAACAAGGCTCTGAAATCAGCTACAAGGTTCGGTCCGGTTTTTTTTGCCACTACTGTACATAAATGCAGAATTTCCTGCACAGATCTGTTGTGAATATGAGTGCACAGTTTCACTACTTTAGATGTACAGTAGCTATTCAGGACAGCTTATTTCTAGCAAGTTAAAATGTAAACAAATCTGGTTTGCGGTAAAATCACATTGAAGATTATAATAATAATAATAATAATAATAATAATAATAATAATAATAATAATAATAATGATTTATTTTAGCTGACAGAGTTAAGGCCGTAAGGCCTTCTCTTCCACTCAACCAGCAAAAAGTGTATATACATATGCATGAACTTACAAAGAATTCAACAATTTGATTTAGATGAGAGTTACATGTATACAAGAGTTATTTACGAATTAAACAACAAAATACTATGAACTATTAATTAAACACTGAAATAAACTGTGTAGCAGAATTAAACTAAAATACATAGAATGTTAATATATTTCAAATGATATTAGATAATAGAAAGGGATTATTATGAGACAATTTTGAAAATACAGCACAATCAGGATGATGTCTAAAGAAAAAAGTAACAGTGTAGTCAGTGATAGTTTAAATCAGTATGATTGGAGTGAAATGCTAATAAGGTTATCTTTTAAGCTGTTCTTAAAGGTGTTTGTTGTCTTGCAGCACCTAATACCTTGTGACAAGGAATTCCATTGACGCGAGGTGGATATTGTAAAAGATGAGGAATAACAAAATGTTCTATGAAGAGGTATATTTAGCGTGCCACAGATAAGTGATCTGGTATTTACGTCGTGGTTAGAGTATAGATAAGAGAAACGAGACGAAAGGTAATTTGGTGTTGAAGTGTGCAGAATTCGAAAGAGTAAAGACAAAGAGTGTAAAGTTCTACGTTCTTTAAGTCGGAGCCACGAGAGACTTGCGAAGGACGGTGATATGTGATCATATCGTCGGATGTTGCACACGTATCTGTCGCACATATTCTGAGCTCGCTGTAACTTGACTGACAGTTCAGAACTTAGGTCACTTAACAAAACGTCACAATAATCAAAGTGCGGCATTACTAGGGTTTGTACTAGGGTAAGTTTTAGTTGCTGGGGCAAGAAGTTTCTCAAGCGACTCAAAGAGTAATTTTTTTTATCGTTTCTTTAACTTGAAAATTCCAACTTAGATTATTATCAAAAAAGAAGCCAAGATTTTTTACGACAGATGAATAAGGGATTAGCGTGTTGTTAAGGGTAACAACTGAAAGATTACTGTTATTAAGGGAGTTACAGTATGCATTCTGAATATAGTAACCGTTTATATGAAATGAACTGAAGTTCTATGTTAGAATAAAAATATTGCGATGAAATTTCCACTGCAGTATTCCTGAAGAAACCGTAGACCAAGAAAATTACCCAAATTCGTACTACGTCCCTTTAATTAAATATGTAGGTCTATATACAGAGTGTCCAAAAAGAAAGAGAGTTACAGATTTAGACGATAGATAGCATTTACCAAAGTAACTAAACATTTCTAATAAACATAGGTCCAAATTAACCACGGGGCTACAAGGCTTTTGTTATTATTGATATAGCAAGTTCTCTGTGTGATGTCCAGTCATCCATCGCAGAGCAGCACAGATTCATTACTCACGAATCTGATGAGAGATATTCATAATCCCTTGAAGTAATGCCTCCCAATATTGTTTCTGAATACATCAGAGCTTTCAATCATCCCAACAGCAAACAATCCATGGATTCTAAGGTATTAAAGTCAGGAAACGTGAAGGCCAATTGACTGGACCTCACAAACATGGAACATTCCCAACAGCGTACACAGCCAACATAAAGGTAATGCCAACAGTCAAATGACTTCTTGTCCTTGGAGTAAGATAAAAACCTACGTAAATGAAAGAAGTTTAACGAACTTTTAAGATTCATTACAGGACTTCCTAGAACACCTGTTAGATTGATTCATAAAGAACTCGAAATTAGGACAATTCAAGAGTATATCTCAAATCAAGCCTTCTGCACGTACACCAAGCCGTACAGCAGCAACAACCCACTAATTTCTTCCCTGGGTGACTACAACCCTGCTTTAGACAAACACAAAAGACCTAAGAGCGTACTCCAACCTCTAGCTTGGAACGACAACGTACAAGACGAATATCAACTTGAACACTAAACAACCACATAGCTCTACAGACAGACATAAGTCTACTAATGCACTAATAATGTTATTTCTCTGTTTCAGGGTCATCACATTATTGGCTGCATAGATGCATTGTATTTTCTCGTAAATAATTTTTATGTATTTTTAATGTATCTGTATTTTCAATAATGATTAAGAGACAACCTCCCACCTCAACATATACAGACCCCACTGAAGCCAATTGGCTCGTCGTCAGCACGACACCTCATCTGCTCAAGGTTTTTCCGTGGTTTCCCTTGAGTAATAAGACAAATGTCGGGATGAGCCCTAAAAGAAATGGGCCACGGACCACTTCCCTTCCCCCACTCTTTCTCTTCTACTATCACAAAGAACTTGCTAATTTCTTAGATAATCCTATAATATGATAATAGGGGAAAATAAATATACTGTAAGTTCACAAGGCTAACTGTTTAGAAGCTGGGTACCTGGTTCAAATGAAGTGCATTGGTAGCAATATAAAACATGGGGGCATGAGATAGTTAGTCTGTCTGCCATAATAAATTCACTTCAATTAAATTCCCCAATGTAAAAAAAAAAAATTCTTCTTTCACACTCGATGTTCCGTAGCGTTACCCTACAATCCCGTAAAGTTAAAAGAAAAAAAAAAGTTCCTATAAAACCGACACAGTTAATTCATGGTTACCAAACAATAGATGTGTGTTAATAAGAATGCGTCTGCCGGCTTACGAGGCAACCATTGAACATCCGCTTCCTTCTGAGAGCCAACGGTTCTTCTGATGTCGTTTCCGCATTGGTTTCATTTGACGCTTCGCGAGCCACTCGAACACACGAGAATTATAACCCATTTCACGCAAGTTGGCCGTTTGGGATGCCAGGAAAGACCAATTTATGAAGTAGAACTTAAATCTAAAATTGGCGTTAATATTTGTTGAAATGAAGATTATATTGTAAGCTGAATCTCAACTACGTGGTGCATAAGTAGATATACAGTAATACAATATAGTTTTATTAAGTACAAATGAGGATTACAATCGATAACGAATCGATCAGGCAGCTAAATTGATGTGGACTGTAAATTGAAAACACTGAATGTAACTACAAGTGGCATGTAATCTTCATTTGTACTTAATAAAACTATATTGTATTAATCTACTGTATACCTATTTATGCACCCCTCTGTATATTAGCCGTGTTCACATGAAACAGATTTATCAACAGTAATCCCACTAGAGGTTTTCATTTATCTAGAGAAAATCAGAACTCGAGTGGGATTTAATTGATTATTAGACGATTAGAAGAAAGTATATAAAGGGTAGAAGAAATAAAGTACTCTAATAAAATAAAATATTAATTGATTTACTAAAATTCTATTCCACTAATGTTAGCTTCACCAAAACGTTTGAACGGAACCGCCACTTTCAAATTACTGTCTATGCAGTAAACAAATGACGATCGCAAAGCATGTTTTATAATACCTACGTAAAGAATTTGCAGTTTGAAATGTTGGCAAACGAAGAAACAAATGGTAGGGTGGTGATAAAAACGGAAGAAAGTATATAAAGATCAGAAGAAATAAAGTATTATAATGCAATAAAATAGATATTAATTGACTTACTAAAATTCTATTTCACTAATGTAACCGTCACCAAAACGTTTGAACAGAGCAGCCATTTTCAGTTGACTATCTATGCGAGAAACAAATGACGACCGCAAAGCATGTTTTATAATACCGTAAAGCATTTACAATTTGAAATGTTGCCAAATAAAGAAACAAATTCTAGGGAAATGATAAAATCAAACAAATGCTAGGGAAGCGATAAGAATAAACAAATTCTAGGGAAGTGATAAAATTATGCGATAAGTAGCTATGATTGGTTGAAAGACTCCTTTCGTACCGTTTTATTGATCAAAAGTAGTATGACGTAGTAAAAGTGTAATAGCATAATACACTTTCAAGACAAAAATTTATCCATTTCACTATGTCGTCATCTAGCAACTGGAAAAGAAGTCACGTTATAACCCTAATGTAATTGCATGAAGTAAGTAATACCTTGCAGCTGTACTTCTTTCTAGCGTCCATGTTACCAAAAAATTCATCAATGTTCTATATACATTTCCAAAACTTATAATAATCATTTATTAACTTTATAACTCTTCACTATGTTGATATGAGTAAATTATCTGGATTACATAATAATGTATTTTGACCTTGCAGTTAGAAATGAAATTCATTTAGCCTCAAGTATACTTGTTTTCCTTCCCTACTTCTCCACCTGAATTTGAAAGAAATAGTGTGGAGAAATCGCTATTCACCAATAAAAAAAAAATAAAAAGTAACAGACTACTGCATTTGGCTCCAAAAAATGGGACATAGCACTAAGCACAGTCAGATATAGCCCAACATTGGAACAAAACTGCTAAAATATCCCACCGGCGACGCGACTGCTAGATTAAATTTCTTCCGACTATCTGTGCTTAAAAAAGTAGATCTAGACGGGAAACGGCTAAATTGGCAACACTACACATAGGCGAAAGGTCATGAATGAGACTATCATCTCGGTATCTGGTCCTACAATGAATGGGAAAACAAACAAACAAAAAATATAACCTAATTCTACTTGTGCGTGTTGTCGAAGCAACATACCGGTTATGTGTAACCGATAAGCAATGTTTTGGGTCAGAAACCGACAGCCCTAGTGATCAGTTGATCACTGAAGGTAAAAATTTCTACCACTTATAACTAAATTTGTTTCTGCAGAAGTGACTTCACATTCCGCAAGAACTATAACATCCTCGGCTTGGTTTTCGGACGGTCGCTATCCGATCAGATCCATGCACTTACAAGGAAAACTTTTCATTACTCCCCTCTCACATTTTAATGGAATATACCTCATTTCGAAGCTCATGAAAATGAGAATAAAAAATCAATCATTTTGAGCCACGGAATCATCAAGCCATTTTTATAACACGAATAAAGAGCGGTGTCTGGTCATCTTGTGAAGCAGTTTCATCTTCCCTCTTGGCAAACGAGTTAAGGTGCATCTACACGGTTCAACTTTTCTTTCAACTTTTACGCAAGACGGAACGAAACGCTTTCAATTGTGCATGCCTTTTCCACTAAAAATGACAACGCATGCAGCAAATTGAAAGCTACCCATCGCCGGTGGGTATCTTGTGCGTTATTTCGTTCAAAAGCAGCATATAGTGAGCAGCTGATTAGTTTAATTGGCCGTAAATAAACTGAAAATTGTTTTGTTTGGTGATGGACTTTTAAGCTTAAAAATAGCGGCAAGTACATACGATTAGTTTTTATTGAAGATTATCGCAAATATGAGAGCCTATGGAGTGTTTAACCACCATTTTGATAATCAAGTAAGCCTAAGTATTGGATTGATATTTATGAAGTTAATATTATACAGGATGTTTCAAAAATACGGGGCGTAATTTCAGGTATGTATTTCCCACATGTAGACAATCAAAATAGTTCATTACAACATGTGTCCGGAAATGCTTCATTTCCGAGTTATGGCCTTCACAACATTGAAATTCACCGGAACGTTTTTCTTTCCGCAGGTCGTTGCCGTCAAAGGAGACATTAAGAGGGCACTCTGACAGTTCATTCCGAGGCGAAGGTTACATTCAGTGTTGTGTAGGCGTTAGACTGTGCGACATGTATTCAAATCAAGAGCTGGCAGAGATAAACTTCATGTACCGTACGGTAAGGCGGACGGCAATGCTGCGCTGGCTCGTCGTTTGTACCAGGAGAGGTACCCACAGCGACAATGTCCAGATCGGAAGACATTTGTTTTATACGTCTCCATTACCGTCTGTGCGAGTATGGAAAATTTAACTCTCCTGGTTTGGGAAGGGGACGACCAAGATCTACAACTCCAGAAGTACAGGAGGAGATTCTGGAGGCTGTGAACATGACTCCTTCTATCAGTACACGAAGGGTAGCGTTGCAAGTCAATGTTTCTCATACGACTGTCTGGAGACTGTTGAAAGAGTATCAATTGTATCCTTATCATTTGCAACGTGTACAGGCCCTGTCACCAGCAGATTACCCTGCACGAGTTAGGTTCTGTCAGTAGTTGTTGCAGCAGTGTGGTGTAAATCCGAACTTTCCTGCCTTAGTATTATTTACAGATGAAGCACAGTTCACACGAGATGGCATAACAAATTTCACAATCAGCATGTATGGGCGTATGAAAACCCACGTGCAACTGTTCCATCTCATCACCAGGTGCGGTTCTCCCTCAACATGTGGGCCGGTATCATTGGTGATCGATTAGTTGGACCCCATGTACTTGTAAACAGACTTACGGGGCAGGCGTACACAAACTTCCTGGAAAACACCATACCTCATGTTTTAGAAGACACTCCACTGATCAATCGTCAACACATTCACTTCTTGCATGATGGCACACTTCAGTCGTACGGCTCGCCGGTATTTGGATCGAAGGTTTCCTGATCGATGGATAGGTAGAGGTGGCCCAATTGCTTGGCATCCACGCTCACCTGATCTGAACCCTCTCGATTTCTACTTGTGGGGCCAATTAAAATCATTGGTTTATTTGTCTCCGGTGCCTGATTTGGAATCCCTTCGGAATCGAATTGTGGCATGTTCTGAGGACACACGCAATACTCCTGGAGTTTGGGATCGTGTTCGCAGGTCAATGAGACATCGGTGTGAGGTCTGTATTCAAGCAGGAGGCGGACATTTTGAACATCTTCTGTAATGACAACGACCTGCGGAAAGAAAAACGTTCCGGTGAATTTCAATGTTGTGAAGGCCATAACTCGGAAATGAAGCATTTCGGGACATATGTTGTAATGAACTATTTTGATTGTCTACATGTGGGAAATACATACCTGAAATTATGCCCCGTATTTTTAAACACCCTGTATATACTACGTAATGAAGATGATTTCCAACACGGCGCACTATGTAGACACAAATTCTGCATGCATCTTATTTGAAAGTTCTTGGTTCTTTAAATATACTCCCCAGATTGCATGCGTAAAGGCATAGAAAATTGGACCATATAGATGCAGCTTTACTGATTGATGTACAATGGTTCACGCAGGATAGAGTACGTCAAAACATTGCCAAAGTTATTCATTTCCTACATGATAAGTAGACATCGGATTTTTAGGCACTAAAAATTGCAGTTTTAGGCGCCTAAAATAAGCTCAAAAGTTGTAAAATTAGGCTCTATTTTAATGAAAATAGGCATTTTAGGCACATCAAGGTATCATACTTATTTCTTTCACTGAAATTTTTAGTTATACACTAAAATACGCACAAAAAAGTATGTTTAAACATTAAAAATGAATACTATATTATATTTATAAACAGAGCTGCACAAATTTAATATATTGAAACTAATGAAATAATGATTATTGATATCAAGATTACTCATTTTAAGTTATTGAAATTCAGTTCCATGCTCAGACTTTATTATAATTATCTGCACAGTACACCACCGGAATTTTTTCTAAATTCTCCACAGTTAACCTTTGCCTTTTGTCACTGAGAATCATTTTGAAAGCAGAAAAACTTCTTTCAACCGAAACTGATGTGAGAGGCGCAAATTTTAAATTAGGTACAATAGAAACATCAATACTTACTGGAACATTTACACTTTCCCCCGATATCACTCTTGATACTTTTTCCAACAATGAAAATCCTACATTCTTATTTAATACGTTGTCCCACTTATTTTTAACTTTTTTCCCAGTTTCGCCCAAAGCAGAATGTATGTTCACTTGAGCTTCCTTTACTATTGCTATTTGACTACAAAGAGATTGTTTTTCACGTTCTAATTGTTCAATGCTTGCAGGTATGAAAGAAAAGTTTGATGTTATGTAGGCAATGTCGTTTTTCATTCGTGAGTCATTCAAACAATCTTTCACTGCTTTCACACACGCTGCACTATCAGTTTCAGGTAATTTATCAATAACTGTGACCACTTCTTTAAAATACTTAGAATAATACACCACTGACTGAATCCAGGTTCCCCATCGTGTAACAACAGGCAGAGGTGGGAGTGGGATATCTGGAAAGTTCTCTCTGAATATTGAAATCCTGGATGGGGCTTTACAAAAACATTTTTTGTGTTAGAAATAAACGAATTGACAAGAGGAAATTCATTCCGGATTGTTTCAGAAACCCTGTGAAGGCCATGTGCTAGACAGGTTACATGCGTGAGGTTAGGATAAAATGTTTTAAGAAGTGGAGCTGCAGCAACCATGTATGAGGCAGCATCAGTACAAAACAACATAACTTTAGAATCGTCTATATTACCAGAGTATAAAGACTGTAGGCCTTTATTTACAAAATAAGCAATGGCTTGGCTATTCACTTTCGAAAGTTCCTTAACACATACGAGGTGTGGAATCGAAGGTCCATCAGGACTAAGTTTTCCTACTACCATATTTGCTATATACCTATTCATAGGATCTGAGGTTTCATCCACAGAGACCCTTATGTAAGAATCACCTATATCCTCCCGAATGGAAGCTAAAGTTTCATTGTATATTCTGTCTAAGTAATTTTTTCTTAGGGTCGACTCAGATGGGATATTTTGTTTGCAGTATTTTTGTAAAAACTGTCTTAAAACCGGATTTTCAATTGCATTCCAGGGAATGTTAGCAGCAACAAACGCTCTGGTTAAATCAGCATAGAAATTGCTGCTGAGATTGGATGAAGTAGGCTTTGTTAGTAAAGTTTGTTGCAGTTGATTTTTCTGCTGAGCTTTAGCCTTATGAGCCGCTCCTTGCACATGCTGCTTTAGGTGGCACTTCTTTTCTTGCGAAATCTAAAAATGTAAAGTAAACTGAATTAAAATAAAATCCTAATTGTTGTATTGCCGTATTTCTATCACAAAGTTAGTGGGTTCGAACAATCAAAATTTTAATGACCTGCAAATACTTTAACTATCGGAATTTAAAAGGTTAAAGTGTAGTGGTCTTAAAAAGAATTATACCTCAGGATAGCTCAGTCAATGTATAAATATTATAGGCCTACTCTTTAAAATTAATAGAATTTATATATTTCAACTATTGTTACATACCTGTTTGCTACAAATCTTGCAGAATATTATTTTTCCATCATAAGTGAATTCTGAATATTCTGTTAGCCATTGCCGGATCAATGTAGATTTTGCACTTATATTTTTCGGCATTATCGCGTTAAACTTCACAGGAAAACGTCCTACCGCTCAAAACTTCTCAACACAAATAAGGTGAGGGAAAGAGCAACTGTTAACGAGCATTCAAATGAACCGTTGTTATTGAGATTCAATTGGACAAAAATACAAAGTTCCACTTATTGTTGCATTTCCTGGTAGTGTTAACACTAAGAGGGCCATTCTTTTAAATATTTTGTAACGGTTTACCCTACTAATTCGCAGTTTTACGACTTTTCGTAAATATTTCAAAAACACTCTTTCTCCAAAAATTGTGATTTTATGACACTCTGAAGGGCAGTACAGCTAATCGGTTTCAGACCGAAAACAGTCATTTTTATAATATAGTATATCTCTGAATCGGTAGCAGCACATGTTGTGATTGTTGCCTGCTTCAAAACTAAGGTTGTTTCTTTGTCGGCATTTATGTCTCCAAACATGTTAAATTCGGTGAAATCTATTGCGAGTGTCGTGAGATTGAAAACATTTTGTTTCCTTTATCAATGGTTTCATGGCCGGTGTGAAGCAAACTTTCCACTTTTTAAATGCCTTAAATTTCGCGGTGAATGCATGTATAAATTATAAAAAGTAAGAGTAAAATGCGAAACTTTACAGTGAGTTAGGCATTTTTAGGCGAATATTAACAAATTAGGCTCTAATAACCGTTTTAGGGCATTTTAGGGCACTATAAAATTCTTTGAATACCTTTCAATTTCCATGAAACACAAATATTAATAATTATTTTTACTTTTCTCCTAAAGAAACAAAATAGGCATTTGCTCTAGAATCCGATGTCTGATGATAAGCCCATGACGATATCGAATAAATTTTTAGTCTTTAAATTTAATTTTTCAAGCCATTCCATTTCACTTTTATGTGGTTGGTAAGTATTTTGGCTATACAAATAAATTATCAGAAATGGAACGCATTTTGTTTGCCACTAATTATAATTGGGTCTTAAATTTCAATGTACAATTTGTGTACTATTCAGTATACCTATGTACACTTGACAAGATTCAATTGCACCAACAAAGACGAAAAAAATAGGTCAGGTGAGTTACGGTCGATCAGCTGCATTCAGTCAAAGAGTTGTTTGTTTGTTTGTTTGTTTGTTTGGTTGCTTGCTTACGAATGTTCTCTTTGTAGGCCAGTGTGCCCTGAAAGTTCCACTTAAATATTCAGTGCGATATTGTGTTGAATTCTCTAATGGCGAGTTTTAAATGTTTTACTCGATTTTATGCAATAGAAGACAAAAGAAACATTAAGTACTTCATTAATAGTCGAGTAAAATAGTATGCAAATATCATTACCTTTTTTACGAAATACAGAAGAAAAATAGCTCTATGAACAAAATGTAATACAGTGATGTCGGTTCGTAGGACATTTCACAGACGGAATCAGAAACGTACAAAGAATAATACAGCAAGGGTTCGTGTAATTTTTTTCCACCAAGCAACACCACCAACGCAAAAATAAGTGTTAAAATGTTGACACATACTTTCTCAGCATAATAAATTATGTTCTACGAGTTTCGCAACAATGGTGTTCAGCCACTTCGGGTAAACTGGGAATTTCAATGAAAAAGTATTTTTCACAGAAATATTTTTTTGTTATTAGTGTAAGACATAGGTAACGCTCTTAATTTAAATATTCTGATGTTTTATTTTCAGAAAGAAAATATTTTACAAGTATTTTGGGTACTGAATCTGGCTGGGTGAAAGGTAGTTTTGTTTCCTTAAAGTTTGCAGCACTGATTCATAGAGAGATCAGCTGCTAATGTATGTTTTTCAAGGAGCTATTGTTGAAGAAATATTTTGAGAGTCTGCACTGTTAATTCCAGAGCTTCAGAATCAAGTAACTTCTTACTCTGTATTATATTCTTTCCTCCATTTATTTTCAGTAGTTTGTGTTAATAACAAATTAATCATAGAGTTCAAGTTAATATTTTCACTTAGAAATGCCATAGTTGTTTTGAAGCCGGAAAAATAAAGGACATTACTTAACTCATCTGTAACATCCGTGACAAAATATGTGTAACATCCGTCACATGGAAGAAACAACTATAAAATATTTACCAGCCACCGGCTAAGGCGATTGCCTACCGATCCGGAGTTGCGTTCGGGGCGGGTTCGATTCCCGCTTGGACAGATTACCTGGTTAGGTTTATTCCGAGATTTTCCCCAACCATAAGGCAAATGTCAGGTAATCTATGGCGAATCCTCGACCTCATCTCGCTACCCCCAATCTCATCGATGCTAAATAACCTCGTAGTTGATACAGCGTCGTTAAATAACCAAGTAAAATAAAATATTTACCGATTATAGTTAAGTGAACTAATTGGATGCCATGAGATTTGCGTAGCTTTCACATGGAAAATATGTGAATGAATCTCTTTTTGCCTGAGCCAAAGACCTGAGTTTTACACGTGTTTTTTTTTTAGTTGGTTATTTAATGACGCTGTATCAACTACTAGGTTATTTAGCGTCGATGAGATTGGTGATAGCGAGATGATATTTGGCGAGATGAGGCCGAGGATTCGTCATAGACTACCTTGCATTCACATTACGGTTGGGGAAAACCTCGGAAAAAACCCAACCAGGTAATCAGCCCAAGCGGGGATCGAACCCGCGCCCGAACGCAACTTCAGACCGGCAGGCAAGCGCCTTAACCGACTGAGCCACGCCGGTGGCCTACACGTGTTAATAAGATATGAAGTGAGTTCACAAATCTTGTAACATCCGTGATGGAATCTTTTCTTTATTTACTGCAATAATAATACATTTTATTGAACAACTTTTTTTTTCCTGTAAAATGATACTGATCTTCTAAATTGATTCTAATAATAAAAGTTCCCAAAAAGCATTTCATTTTCAATACATAGAGTTTGTAAATAGTAAAAATGTAACATCCGTGACAACATACTGAAATGGCTGAGTTTCCTTACGCCTAATATGTTTCCCCACGCATACAGGCACGCACGCACGCACACACATACATAAATTAAATTAAATCAAAGTATTACCAATTTCGCCCAAATAAATACACTCTCTCCCCCTTTCTTAAAGAATTCATGGTTCAATATTGGAACCGTTCAGAGCAGAAGTGATGTAAGTCAAAATTGGGTAATGACAATGAGGTTTAAAGTAAAAATTCTGTAAAATACAGCGCAAAGTAGCAATTAATATGTCCTTCGTCCTATCCACTGACTACTAATAGTTTAAATAAATTCAATATTAATTGCTACTTTGCGCTGTATTTTACAGAATTTTTACTTTAACCCTCATTACCCATTTTTTACTTACACCACTTCTGCTCACAACGGCTCATTCCTGACTTACGCTATATTCATAAAGGAAGGTAAAGAGATCAGAACCTGTTAGATCCATTACCAGCACTTACTCTCTAGAAATGAAACTGTTATATTTGCTCCGATACTTTATATTTCTCTACATCTGTGAAACGGTGAAAATTCAAAATAAATCTCGCACCAATCCTGGTAAATAGCTCTTGATAACGAATCCAACAGATAAATTCCAACTTCCGAAACGTTGCATGATTCTATATCTATAGCACGGTGAAAATATACCCAAAAAAATTGGCACAACACTTAAATATCTCAAGAAATTTCTTTTCAAATGGGATCCTCTTAAAAGAACATATTTACACCTATCTAAATAAATACCGAAAACAATCCTTACAGTACTTCAATCTTTCCTCTTTGCCGTGACAAAATCTGCAGACGAACAGCAACACTCAAGTTCGCACATATGATAAATTATCGGAAGTGCTTGTTTTTTTCCCTCCGTTTGTCAATAAAAACAAACTACCTGTACTTTTTTCTTATAACTCAGAATGTTTCCCCTTCCGTTGATCCGATTGCGGAGATAGATTGCAGTGTAAACAAAGTCATAAATACGCCTAATCCTAGAAAATACTCAAGCATTATTCTGGATTTGTATCGTCCTTCAGATATTCTCTCCTTCCTTGGTCTATTTCCTAACGCACCCTCTCCAGTAATATAAATGAAGGAACCATTTCATCCTGATTCTGATGTCTACGCTAGTCACACGGGATGTTTTCACATCAGGTCGAAGGTCCCTTTAAAAGTTTTTACACGGGTTACTCTGTGAAGAACGAAAACGTAGCTGCCAATACAAACTACAATAACTCGTAACTTTGAAGTACGGTATAAGTAAAATACACGTAGGCCTGCTTCAGTAATTTTTCTACTGGTAGTACTGAAAATAAGCGTCCTCTGCGGTAGCTGTATGACCTACACCTACACCATCAGTTTCTCACACTTGCGATCGGTGTTCGAGTCCCTGTCAAGGCTGTGATTTTTAATTTAAAATACATAGTAACAACACAGTCTAGTATATACAGTCACGAAGCTCAATACGTAGTAAACATGCATCCACAGATAGTTGCTAACCACTAGGATCGGTAATATCGCCTATTATAGACAATGCCGACATCAAGCACTTCTTTCTATCCATCATAGAACGTCTTTATACTCATCGTCCTATAATGTAGAAATACCTCGCCTCTGGAATTCATTACCTAATGACGTCAGGGACTGCCGGACTTTATCACAATTCAAAATTAAATTGGAAAATTTTGTCTTACTTAATGTTTTTTAGGTATTGCTAGAAGTATTGATTTGTGTTTTATTTTTTCTTTTTCTTTTTTAATCAGGATTAAAATTGCAAGTTTCTTGTTTATGTTAGTTAATTAGTTAGGATACAATTAATTATGATACTTAATCACTCATTTAAAGTTTGTGTGACTGCAACCTGTGTATATTTTTGTGTGGTTTACTTTGTTTATAGTGTTTTTTCTCTCTCTCTCTCTCTCTCTTTATTTCTTGTGTAGTTTTACTTTGTATATAGTGCAGGCCTGCACAAGGTTTGCGCTCTCCGAGCCGGCTCACAGCTCATGAGCGGAATGCAGATATTAGCTGTGCTCTTATAAGGGTGGACTGGAAGAAGGGGTGATCTCGTACAAAATATACACAAACGTCCTTATGAAATGAATTCCCATTCAGTGTTTGCAAAACTATCTTAGACTATTATTAATTAATAAAGAAATATTTATTTTACAGAAGTAATAGAAAATCTATAGCTACTTAAATGTACAATATCATTTTGTTATATTTTTATTTATCAGTACATCAAAACGAGGTTTTATGCTGTTGGCAGGTGAAAGGAACAGTAGCCTACAGATCATAATGAAACATCAGTTACAAATGTTCGATGTCTGCCTTTATTAAAATTGATTATAGCAAAACAGTTGCTCACAAATATAAATATTGAGCCAAACATAGCAATCATTTTCACAGCCAGCCTGTGTAGTCGTGGATATTATTGCTAATGTTTAGTCTTGTAAAACTCAACCAGGCTAGTAGTATTATTCAAATGATCTATAGCCCTTAGGTCACATTGAAAATCAATAAGTTCGAGCTGTAAATCGTTAAATGTTAAATATTATGTTCCGTCTTTTAGATTCCTCCATACTGTACTGTAGCAGTAGGTATGCAACATGAAACAGTTACCGAGAATAGGCCTACACACTGCACTCCACTAGATAACTGAGTGATCGTTTCCCTCTCTCTACCTATAGCAATTCTATATCATTCTGACGTATCTTCCTCTCCGTTTCGGCGAGCGGTAAACACCGCTCTCCTGCTCCGAAGGAGCGCGCACGCTCGTTGAGCGCTGTTTGTGCAGGCCTGATATAGTGTATTGTTCTTTCTGTTTATTTCTATTATTGTATTTGTATTCCTGGTGTTGTGGAAGAGAAGGCCTGATGGCCTTAACTACACCAGAATAAATAAATAAATAAATAAATAAATAAATAAATAAATAATGCGAAATAGTATCGGCACAGTCTATTGTTCCTAGCACCCTCACAACTAAAGCTTCGTAACTGTATATTACTAGACAGTGATAGGAATTGGATGGAGATATGCAACAATAGACCAACTGGCATTTTGAAAAAATTGAGATATTTACACAGACCTGTTGTTGACTGGATTATTTAACTCATAAAAATCAAGAATGCGATATCTACACTCTGCTGACATTATAAGTAAAAATTCGTTTATTCAATAAAATGTATTTATTTATTTTGCTTTGCAATAATAACTCAACTGCTGGTCTGTTATTAAACATCGGCTAGAATTTTTTATTGTTATTTGTGCTATTGTTTGTAACAGTATAAATGTTACAATACTTCTTGCATAAAATATTTAATAAATAAACAAATTTACTTCAATGGTGAATATCTTGAAAACGTGTTTTTGTCCGTTGGTCTAGTATTGCGTAACTCCGTCCAATTGTAGCGGAGAAGTCGCTGATTGGATTTTTTTTGGGGGGGGGGGGCTTCTCTCTTTACCGCAATATAGGCACCCACGTCTTTCTCAAGTCCATTATCATTTCATCAATCATCGACGGGCGAGGGAAGGGACTGGTCGAGAAGATATGTCGCCGCCTGCATAGATAATATTTCGTTATTCAAGCCCATGTTTATAAATCGGAATAAAAAACATATAGGCCTAAATATTAGATTTCTAACCTATAACGATATCGTAGTAATTTCAGTACTCTTTACGTGCATAAAATTGAAGAAATGTTACGGGAAGTTAAAAAATGGTATTCAAAATTTAGGGTACCTCTAAATCAGACCCACAAACTTTGTTATCGGATAGATAACTTTTTTTAAAACACTTTTTATTAAGGAAGAAATGTTCTGTAATATATTGGAATCATTGGACAGTGAAGTAAGTATTTTTTCTTTTCTTTTTGTTTTGTTTGTGCTTTGTTTGAATACCTGTAACATCAATAACTATTTCATTAAATTCATGAATTAATTTTCAAATAACTGATTACCTTCATCTCGTCCTGTACGATTGCATAATTAATTACATGAAACCTCGTTACACTGAAAAGAAATGTCGCAGAACATTTGCTCCTTAACAAAAAGTGTTTTCAATACCTATCCGATTTCTAAGTTTGTAGGACTAATTTAGAAACATCCTGTTTTTTAGGTTGATAACAGCTCCAAAGAAATCCAGAGAAATTGCACTGCATTGAAACTGATAAATGTAACTGGCGTTAAGCTTATTTTCTTGATGAAGCATAATTTTATTTGATAACCAACAAACATATGCGCCTCGTATAACAAGGAAATTCTTTGATTAGCTAACAACCAGCTAACTCCTATAATGCAGACACTTTTTTACAAAATAGGAGAGCCACAATTTCAGGTTAGCAACTGTCAATTGTTCTGCCACGAAGAAAACAAGGTGAAACTGTAACATTAGTTTTCGCTTCACATGAAAACAATGACTGCAACTTGCAACTCTCTTATGTAATCTAGTTGCGATAGTGTCTTTTGTTTCGCTATTTAACGTGTGAATTTAGTTTCATTTGTTTTTATATCCTGGGTAAGTTAATTAATTTTAAAACTTATTAGTATTCACAAATAGGCGGTAGTTCACATTTTCTGAAGTTGTATACTTTTTCTTAGAAATTTTACTAATGTAAGGTTTTGGTCAGAAGTCATTTTTAGGAAATATCAAATTTAGGCCTATATACTAAGCAAACAGCTGGTGGAACTCTCTTGAAATGGGATCAGGAACACTCCACATAAGATAATGTAGTAAATAATATGTAAAATGTAAAAATATCCACCCTTTGTGATTAGAATGGTCTGTTCTTTTCATATGAACTGAAATGTGTTCATCTTAGTCGATATGCACACCACTACCCTGATAATATATTTCTTTCTTTACGGAGGAGGGAGCCGAAAGCTTACACCGCAACTGAAGATCATGTGCTTACCACTCCTGTTTCAATATAAAATTATGTTTTATTTAACGACGCTCGCAAATGCCGAGGTTATATCAGCGTCGCCGGTGTGCCGGAATTTTGTCCCGCAGGACTTCTTTTACAAGCCAGTAAATCTACTGCCATCATGAACCTGTTGCATTTAAGCACACTTAAATGCCATCGAACCCGCAACCTCGGGCACAGATCAGCACTCTACAGACTGCACCACCGAGGCCGACACCACTCCTGTTCTGTGAATGATATCTGCACCATGATCCCAACCCAGACTATAGTAATGATGATAATGACATGTGAACTGATGGCGAAATGAGTCCGAGTTCCAACGCCGAAAGTTACCCAACAATTATACCTCAGTTGAATGAGGGAAAACCTCGGAAAAACCAAACACTTAACTAGTCTCAACTAGGATTTGAACCCGGACCCTCCTCTTTCATAATCAGACATGTTAACCGTTACTCCACAGCGGTGGACCTAATTCATATTATTAATCATCTAACGCACTGAACGTAGCAAACTGCTCCAGACTCAATTGAAGATTATGAAAGGTCGACTGAAAGATCGTCTTCCTTCCGTTGTTATTTAATATCTTCTCGGTGGAGAGAAAGTAGTGACGTGTAAACTACCGCCTCTCCTCATCTCCACATGGTCCACCATGTTTCAAACTGACGAGGTACAACAGGGTAACAATTCCATCAAATGCAGAGGAAATGAGGCACTCAAAAACTCTGCTAAAAAATTGTGAGGCAGTACCCCAACATTAAACAAACTGCGATTCGTCCGGTATCACATTAGAAGGATCATACTATGTTTCAAGACTAGTTAAAAGCTAACAAGTTTTATTAATAATGTATCCGGATGAAAGGATTGCAAAGGTATCCAAAATAAAAAAGTCTTCAATGGTTCTCAATTCTTTGTGATTTAAGACGGCGCTTATTCCGTCGGATCCCGCCAATCAGTCGCTTATACGAGTGCACCTCCGCACATACGTGGACATTGTACTACGTTCATAGACATCTATGACGTAGTACAGAGGGCAGGCTACTAGAGGAAACCCAAGAGGTAGAACTTAAACTGAGACAATTCGATCCGACACCGGGATGGGAATCGGGTGTGGCTTAGTGGATAAAGCATCAGCACGTGGAGCTGAAAACCCGGGTTCAAATCCCGGCGCCGGAGAGAATTTTTCTCCGTTCCACTACTCTTTCATCGTACGATGACGCAGAATATCTGCATGGAAACTTCATATGTACTTCGGTACATTAAAATAATATATATTATATTATGTAACTGATCTTGACTATTTTCTACTATATTTTATGTAATCTCTAAGGAATCTTCTTTTGTGTTGTTTTGTAATCTATCACATAATTTTGCATTTCATGTATAGGGGAGAGTCGGGTAGTATCGGACATCGGGTAATATCGGACAGTGAGTTTCTTTCATCTACCACACGATGATAGTACCTGATTGACATGGTTACGTTTCTGTGATGTCGCATAGAGAAACGTAACCATGTCATTCAGGTACTACCATATGGTGGCAGATGAAAGAAACGAACTGTCCGATACTACCCGATGTCCGATACTACCCGACTCTCCCCTATTATTGAAACCTGATTGAGTGGAAGAGAAGGCATTATGGCCTTAATTCTGCAAGGAAAACCACTACCACCACCATCACCACTACTACTACCCCGTTGCAATGAAGTGTTGTTGTTTCGTTTACTCCGGAATCGACCTTGTCCTTATCCAGCACTGCTACCTAACTCCAGCACTGACCTAACCCATTAATTCCTGGCTTAGTTGCCTCATGAGTGATGCCTTATTGGTGTTACTTGTGAGGTTCAAACCTGTCTTCGTACAGTAGGCTAAACAACAACAAATATCAGTCATTAGTCGAATACATGAAACGTTGGATTCCCGGTTTCCAATCCCGATGGGTCCAACTATAATTTGTGGTGGACAAAGACGGTGCTTGCTGGTAGGACTTCGCAGCTCTACCGACATCTCATTATTGTTACATTAATCATCGTCACACTGATTTTGTCCAATAAACGTGACAGAAGTTTGTGCATAATCTTGAAAAGTTGCTTGTTGTTTATTGTAACTCAAATTATGGACGTGAAGTTGTGGACGAATAAGTACAAGTGAAACAAGTCTATATAACAGAGAAACTACTTTTCCAGTGTACTTTGTTAAGTTACTTATGGTTAGAGACGAGAATTCCATGGACTATAAAATCCCAAAATATGCATGCATTCGTGCACTATCAAACTATGAAACATGCACGATCAAGCGAAAAATACATTAAAATATGCACTTTCATTTTTGTTCCAAATTTCTTATTTCATTTCACTTTTTCTTTTGCACAGTTAACAACTAACAACATTTCTAAATCGGTTTTTGTGAGGTTCCTGCGTTTGTCAGTCAATAAGTTTTTATAGGCAGAGAATGACCCCTCTACATCACAAGAAACTTGAATGAATCTTTCTATTATTTGTTTTTTTTTTTCTTTTTCTTCTTCAACCCTAATTCTTGAAATTAAAATACGGGTTATAAAAATCGAGAAACTGAAGTGTCCACTCAAAACAATTAAAACATGCATTTAAAGTGAATGTAATATATATTACATGCGTCATTAAGCTAAAAATCGCTTCAATATGCCCAAATATCCCAAAAAAAAGGCCAAAACATGGAAATATGCACGGGAAATAATGAAATGGATAAGTACTAAGTTTGAGCTATGTCCTATGTTCCTATAAAAACATGCATTTGCATGGAATTCTCTTCTCTACTTATGGTCTTATGGAAGTTTACTTATGAATTATGAGTGATTCAATATAATTCAATGCCTATTAGTGTCCTATTTTTGTTTTTAGAGCCTTCTCAGGCGCCTAAAATATAATATTTAGTGCCCTAACTTCCGATGTCTAGTTATCACCTATTCCACCGAAGCAAGATAACGGAAAAGTTGATATAGCGTTGTGAAATGTGCGATTAAAAATTATGGCAATCAGACAAAACATGATGAAACTGATATGGTACGATACTATGCAAATGGCGTTGTAACAGCCTCCTAAAACTCGTTGGCAGTGAGAAGAAACAGTCCACACACCATTTCCGAAAATATCGAGAACTAAATTCGGTATCAAGGCTATAAAAAGTGTGACATTCTCTCTGTATGGTTATCGTTATAGTTACGGTTATGGTTGTATCTATAGTTATCAAGATAACATGCGAAACATTAATATTTGGGACTTGTTCCAGTTTGTTTGAAATTGCGATCATTCGCGGAACGATAGCGTTCAACTAAGTGTCTATCAGGTTTACATCGGCACACGACATCGTCAGCTTTAGACAACATCTTATCAAATGATGTCAGCACTTTGGCGCACCGTTAGCCGAAGGTTAGATTCAAATCCCGGCTACTCGTGTTATAAAAGACACTTTTTACTATACAAAAAGATAAGAACATAGGCTAACTTTTAATAGGTTATAGTGTAGACATATCTGCAGACATTAAACCATATTGTTGTTCACTCATTTAATTTTACCCTTAATTGTAATCTATAATCATGATTAGCCCTTCATTTCTCAGGTTAAAAAAATAGTGTCAGTACATTTTTTGTTGCTATGAATTTAGCAAAATTTAAAGTATCAATTTATTCGTACCCTGAACCCATTTTGAATATGATCATTAGATAATATTTCTAAATTAACGAACAATTTTAGAATCAAAAAAACTTTTATTGTTAAGGAAAATAATATTTTTAAATTAGGGAGTGCATTTTGTGCAGATAAAATTGATATCCCTGATATCTTGTAGACTCGAATGAGTCTATTTGGAATCACTAACAATTCTGTGATCTCTGACTCACATGATTTGTCTGATGATTTCATTTGATATCGTCAGAAGTAGTTTCCTTCTTTACCGATAGAGTACAGCACCCGCCAGTTCCTTGGCCAGCTGTTATTATGAAGGGGATTTCTTTGTTTTTTGTTGTTGTTGTTTCTCCATGGTGTTTCTATGACCTTGTGCACCAATAAGTTCAGATCAGAAAGGGTTAATGTTTTCTTTCGTTTTACTAATGATAATGAGTGTGATCAAAAAATTCTGGCCTTATCAGTTGAATATAAAGGTAAGAAATATTTTTGTGAAATTTTTGCCATGAATTCTAAAATTAATTTTCTTGCATGAAGTATTATTAATGAAAGAAGAACCTGAAATGATGAAACAGTGCTAAAAGCGGAGTTTGATAACACTTATCAATAAAACAGAGAAGAAAGCATTGCAAAATATTCAAAAATTGTATCTGGGAAACCAATTTTCCCTGCACCTTTCACAATAGAAGTTTTTTGGATTCGAAAAACTGTTTATTAATCTGGAACTCATTATACCAAATTTCAGCACAAAATTTATTCAGGGTATGTACAAATTTAATTTTGAATTTCAATACATTTCTTCTATCGAAAGGTGTACAGTAGTGGCAAAAAAACCGGACCGACCCTTGTAGCTGATACGAAAGAATCCTGTGCTGTGTATTGTGTCAATCTGTGGTAATTTCAATATGGATAGTGAAACCAGAGGTATGTACTGCTATTTAATGTAAAAATACGCAGTTATCTTTGCCGAATAGAGGTAGAAATGTAATATTGATGCCAGATGAAAATAAAACTCTCAAAGTTTTTTCGTCTGTAAGTTTGAGGCAGTGAAGGAAACAAAAGACGGTAAGAATCGAGAAAAATACAATAAATTTCATTGTTACAATTAATTATACAAGATGGATGTGTTTTGTGACTAGCAAAATTTGAATCTGTGACTCTGAAATCAGCTACAAGGGTCGGTCCGGTTTTTTTTTTCTTTTGCCACTACTGTACATACCCCCTTAGAATATTATATTTACATGTACAATATAGGTTAATATTACGCACTTCTAAGGTGAAACAGCATGATTAAAAATCGACATTAAGAAAACTAGAAAAGAAAATATATCACTCACCAAGTTACTAGTAATAATACCAACGAAGAATCACTGAGCTAATGTTTTTGACAGGTACTATACAACATCAGAGCTTCAGATCAGTCACAGTCAGAAGAAGGTATACAATTTCCATTAGGCAATGTTATACAAATACATCAATTTATGCTTTAATACGGCGCTAAATATAATGAAATAGGACTAAGAGCGCCTGTTTTTAGACAACCATTCACGCAGAGGTCGTTGTCGCTCGATCGTTTGAGGATTCGTTAAGATGATGTTCAAGTCGGCCGCCTTCCCCCTCTACAAAGCTCTTGAAACACGGACGCAGTGACTCACGTACACCTTCAAGAATTCCCGGAGTGACACGAATGGCGTTGCTGATTTCGACACTTCAAGGAAGATCGTCAGTTATATCGACATGTCGACAAGTGAGGTTTACACCAGGCTCTTCCTATCGTTCCAACAAGAATTAAGATCCGGGAAGAAAGCAGGCCATGGGATCCATTGCATCGTAACACAAGAATGGATATTACAGTCGCTAATCAAAATCACAATCATTCTTAAAAAATATTGGGCTTACGCCTGTTTAAGTGTTATTTATTTACAAACATATTTGTTTATATACTCATTTATTTATTTATTTATTTATTTATTTATTTATTTATTTACAGTAAAACCTGTATTAAACGACCACTGCTGGTTCCTTGAAAAATTGGTCTTTCAGAGAAGTGGTCTCTGAATAGGAGGAATTTTTTGCACAAATAATTGGTTAAAACATTTCTATGTTAATCAAATAAAAAGCATGGGGAATAATGCTAACATTTAGTATAATGCCGGTTTATGTTATACAGGGACATCATTTTATTTTTACTAACATTTTTAATATTAACTTGCCTATACCTCTGGATCAACGCCGTTTGCTACCCCCTTCCAATACTGGAGTTCGATGATACTGGCGAAATATACAAACAAATCACTTTAAATTGAAAAATAATCATAATATGAATATTTAAACATTTTTTTAAATGCTGGCCGTTCATTTCGATACGGGCTTCAGTTCTAATGTGCATATTATTGCACTAAAGACTATTGTACCTAATCCCAATTACCAGTTTCGTTCTTCGTACTAGTAACTCATATTGAAATAATTCTGTAACTACTTTATAAAAGAGTACTTTACGTACTGTAAATTCAATCTTCACTTCTGCCCGATCCGAAAAGATAAAATTACTCAGACATACTATCTACTGTCCGCTCAAGTGGTTATGTCGTAGGGTCGTAGAAAGGGAGGAAATCACGTGACAATGAATTACTTAGCGAGGCCCTTTTATTTGTTATTTTAAACAGTTGTATAATATTACGTAGACGTCCAATTCCTAACAGAAATTAATGTTCTCAGAAAAGAGCTAAGACAGCCCAGCCACTAGATGGCGAATAAAAGCTGGTGGGGGAAACCGAGATACGACATAGGCAAATGGACGACAGTACCTGTGCGAAAATGATTCAATATTGAAAGCTCTTTCGTCACTGGAAAACGCGAACATATTTTTGGAACTATGACCGTAAGGCTACTATGACTGTATATGCGGTCTTGGATCTGTGTGGAGGACGGCTGAACTTCATTAGTAGAAGGGGTGGGAGTGAAGTACATTCAAAAACTCAGGTACAATAAAAATTGAAGTAAAAATAAAATGATGTCCCTGTACAACCGTTTTCCTCGTAATACTTGTGAACAAATTATACATTTAATGTTCGAATCATATTGGCAGCAAAAAATGCGTCCTCCCATCCTACTCGAAACTTTCGTTTTTGTAAGAGGTACATGGTTTCAACACAGTCTAGTAAGTTATATACAGTCACGAGCTCAATACGTAGTAAATATGCATCCATAGATAGTTGCTAACCACTAGGATTGCTACTATCGCCTCATTACAGACAATACTACAGTACCTGCACAGTCTATTGTTCCTAGCACCCTCATAAACTCATGCTTCGTGACTGTATATGGCCCGATTGTATAAACCATTTAATCTTAGATCAGAGGTTAAATTGATCCTTGTTTCAGCTGAACTTGGAATTTTGTGTTGTATAAAGTCTAATCTGAGATTAATTTGTCTCAAACCAAAGTCAACTTTGACTGAAGAAATTTCTCCGATTAAGTTAGATGATCCAAATTCAGTTATTTCTTTTCTGTTTGAAATATACGAGTGACAGATTGTGCAAATAAAATATCCATTTTTATTAATATTAATAGATATGATAGGTACATTTATATATATTTCTTTCAATTTCTTTCCTTAATACACAAACAATCTTATATTTTATAAGGCTCTATCGTGTTCAGCAGTATCAAATAACATAACCTATAATTATATTATATTTATAACAACCATTAATTATTAAAGGATATGACAGGTACATTCATAAATTTTCAATTCACTGTATTACTAAACGAAAATTGTCGTTTTATAAAGCTTTATTATTTTTAGCAGTATCAAACACCATAACATGATAACTCGGAGAACAGTCAACCTTCTTCTTATTGTCCGCCATTATTTACATTGCACAAAAAAACCAGTGTCTCCAACAGAGTGTACGGAAAGTCGCCAAAAAGTAGTTGTAAAGTCGGTAAATTTCTCATTATCGACAAACAAAGATTAAATTTTGTCACTATGGGGTGCTAAAAAGGTCACTAAATCCCTATTTAAGCAATATAAAAGTTAAAAGGAATTGTTGTTGAAAAAGAGTTAAAATCGCTAGATTGGCAACACTGAGCACACCTGTCCGCGCATCACGTATTTCACCTGTTTATGCGATGTTGTCATATCCTTTTCACGTGAACTTAGATTGCATTTGAACCAAGGTAATTTGATCGCAGAAAAGTTTTATACAATAGAAGAAGTGTCTGAACTCGGTTCACTTTTCGATCTTCGATCAAAGTTGATCTTTAGTCAGGGAGTTTTATACAATTGGGCCTATATGTACTAGACTGTGGTTTCGAGGGAGACTCGCAGGTCAGAGACAAATACAAATGAACGGAGTTTGACTCCAGTGAGTGAGAGAGTGGGGGTTGGGGGAGGTAAGAAGCAAGAGAAATGCATAGCTATCATTGAGAGACACAATGTGCTCGCGAGTCACATTTTCGCCACGGCTGCTGTAGACTATTTAACCTTTAAATACAGTTTTTGGTAAATAGGAAAATAACGTTGAAAATGATTACATAAAAATAAAAAGTGTAAAACACAATGAGAATTTATGTGGTTCTAAGCACGTGCCGGTATAAAACAGTTTATAGTATTTAATTACAAAAGTAAATCTTTTATCAAATTCGTAACACGAGGATAAACTACGTATAAACATATACGCTTACCATGTTTTACATTTTAACTTCGTTGTTTTACACGTTTAACCAGATTTCCAAGTTTTGCGAAGTAAAACTTCTTTTGTTATCTCAGCACATTCTTATATGCGGAGAAAGTTTTTTTTTTTTTTTTTACACGGGATAAGATATCATAGTGGCGTATTAGATTGACGCAACTGCTGCTGGTCCTCACGGCAGAGCTGAATAACTGCACAGGTGTTTCATCTTCTCAAACCCACGGTTCCGTTGAAGAATCTTCCCTAACTTAGAAACAAAGGATATGGTTACTGCACTTGTAGTTCACAGTGTTGCTGCAATAATGGTGTGAGGAATCCAGCTCTAAAAATCCGCGAGAGCATTTCTCAGCGTCCAAGTATTAATCGCACTCCAAATGTGAAACAAAACGCTCTTAAACTTACGATGCAAGAGTGGAATTCAATACTGTCATTGAAATGTTAGAATCCTTTTCAGTAAGTTACTAATAAAATAAATTCAAGCAGCACATAACATACAAACCATAATCTTATTTTAGCCACAAAAGTTTAAGACATTTGTAAAGATATTTACATTTTAGTTCCGCCGATTACTTCTTAGAAGTTTACATTTTATTGAATTCAACAAAATTCGTCCTTCGCTTATTTGTTTCAACATAATCACAATTTAGTTTTACTTATGCGTAAAAGTTCAATTTAACCGGAAAGTGAAACTTATAGCTAGGCCTACATTCAAATTTCATTTCTCAGTTTATTCTACATAATATAAAAATCACGAATACAATTGTTATATTTTAGTCCATTATTTAACGATGCTATATTAGTACATTATGGAACGAGCCTATAATGGTAGTAATTAAGACGCGAGTATGTTTATGAAACGAGCGCAAGCGAGTTTCATAATTTTCATACGAGCGTCTTAATTACCATTATAGGCAAGTTTCATACGACTTTTTATGCTCGACCATATTTCTAACTTGAAATTATTCAGAAGTATTCATGTTATGGTTATGTAAGTGAGGAGTGGAACTGACCTGAATTGTGAGATATGCGCAGACGCGAAAGTATTGATTTTGTCCGAAACACGAATGTCATTGACCTTGATATATAATCTAGAGAATAACATGAACATTAGGCTTGATATAACCTGGAAATTGATTTAGAATTGAAAAACGAGATGACAAATTAAATTTATTTGAATATTATTTACAATTAACGATAATTATTATAGTAACAGAACATAACCTTCTGCGACAGTATTGGATTTCCAGCCTCCGTGACTTTTCGCTAATTGTCTTTCGATTGCATATCCGAGAATAATCGATACTTGCGGTTTTATAATGGTACAATCAGTACAAAGGTGATTTCTCATTGGCTGAACAACTGAATTATAATGAATAGGTGTACTTTAATGAGGTGCATTAAAGGGCTACTACCAGGTGTATAATTACTACATTTCGGCATAGTCGAGCATAAAAACTATTAAGTTATATTTTAGCGTCTATTAGATTATGATAGCGAGATGGTACTTTGAGAGATAAAACCGAGAATTTACAATGGGATTACGTGATATTCGACTTACAATTAGGCAAAACCTCAGAGGAGAAAAACAATCTGGTAATCTGCATAAGCGGGAATCAAACCCATGCTCAAGTGCAGCCTCAGATCAGCGGGAAAGTGCGTCTACGGTCTGAGCTTCGCCAGTGGCTATGTTACATGTGATTTAAACTGAATTGTCACTTAAATCCTCAAAGTACATCAAATTTATATCAAAGCATTATTAAATTTTATACATAAAAATCAGACGGGTACGTTTAGCATGGCGGCTCCCTTGGTGCTATTCGACAGGAGTAGGCTACGTGCCGGCACCTGGTTTCCCCTTCTCCCTTCCTCATCTTCATCATCACTCATTCCACACACTACACTTACACGAACATTTACACATACACTCACCCTAGTACACGACATAACTCTCCACAGATACAAATCATGTACAGTGTGGCTCGCCGAAGTGGTGTACAACTAGAAAAATAGGTCACAGTCCTACCATCTATCCGCAATATGCGGATCCTGAATCACGTAATGTTAAGTGGGTAGGCATTGAATACATACATACATACATACATACATACATACATACATACATACATACATACATACATACATACATACATACATACATACATACATAAAAATCACACATACTATTTCAGATCATATACTCACAAACATAAAACCAAAGGCATGGATACAATACGTTTGTTTGAACCAGTGTTTAACGAGCACTGCTTTCAATCATAGCACTAATATCGACCCTAGAATTTATAACAAATTAATAAAGGAATACCCACATCTATTTATCTCGAACAGTTTGGAATTTTAAAATGTTATGTAAGCAATTCGTTATGAGTAATTATTAATTTTTACATATTATTTTATTGTAATTTATGCACATAACTTTATTATGTATCAAATCCTCTCCTGAACAAGAGAACACTGTCTTTTACGGGAGTGTTAGAATTTTTTTAAATTAACAATTTCTTTGTATTGTATTTTTCTGGCAAAAAACAATATTATTATAGTATTATTATGTATTTTATTTCAAATAGAAGACCATTAATTTTACTACACATTATTTTTTACAGTTAATGTGCATCATTTCGGAATAAAATGCATTGCAGATTTCGTTAATGAACAAACCAATCACAACACTTTCGACGAGTTGGCTTTACGCAGACAGCATTCTCAAAACTACATTTTAACGATATTACGGGAAATTAAGACATTTATTTCCGTCTATAACTCGGAATCGATTTTTTCACATCAAAATACTTTCTCTAATAACCTATGTACTGCACCATCCGCCGTTGTAGCTATGTGGATGTCCGAGTTTCGATTCCCGACGTGGTAATAGAAGAAATGTACCTTCCGTTCACGGAACTGGGTCCTGTGCCGTGGCGTCGTGGTCTAAGGCATTCTGCCTGGGACTCGCGTTACAGAATGCACGCTGGTTCGAGTCCTCATGGGAGACGAAATTTTCTCATGAAATGTTGGCCAGTGTATAGGACCGGTGCCCACCCAGCATCGTGATGCACTTGGGGAGCTACGATAGGTAGCGAAATCTGGTTACGCAAACCAGCTATAACGGCTGGGGGGCTCATCGTGCTAACCACACGATACCTCCAATCTGGTTGGATGATCGTCCACCTCTGCTTCGGCATGTGGCCGTGAGGCCAGCAGCTGGCTGATCGGTCTTGGCCCTTCGTGGGCTGTAGCGCTACGGATTATTATCACGGAACTGGGTGTTTGTTCGTTGTCTTGTGATTGTTCTGTGATGTATCAGTGGTGTCACTGTATCATGTCGATCCCATAACTAGAGGAGTCCGCATTTATGAGATGTCTAGTGTACGACCGAATGGATCTTCCTCCTCTACTGCAATGGTGTGTAAGACGAATAAAAGGGAGGAGGGAGGTATGCAGAGAGAGAGAGAGAGAGAGAGAGAAAGAAAGAAAGAAAGAAAGAAAGAAAGAAAGAAAGAAAGAAAGAATGAAAAGAGGAAATAAAGAAAGAAAGAAAAACTTCTAGTAAAAAAGTTATCCATAGTTTTCTGTACCTGCACGTAAGCTTGTACAAGTCCTCACCCACTTTCTATGGTCTAAAAAGATTCTGTACTCGTAAATAATTATTGTAACGCAGGACTGAACGCGTTGTTGGACATCCCTCGGATCTTGCCGTGCTTTGTCCACAGAAGTCCCGTTGTCTAGAGTCTGGCTGGTTCATTGAACTCCACTATCCCATACGCTGCTGGTTCGTTGCCGGCTTCTGTCTTATAAGGGTCAGGGATGACTATAGCATTGGTTATCTCTACGTTGCCAGCAAACCAGCATTCAACCTGTTCGAGAATCCTCTCGTTGTTCCTTAAGAGTCAGGTCACTCTTACTTGCAGCACAGAGGGCGTCTTGAAGTAGCGCCAGAAGAGATGGATCATTATTATCATATGCTTCAAGGCATATCTTTTTCGTTTGTTTCGGGTCAAAGTGTGTTCCTCAGCGCTTTCCTTCTTTCCTCGATTATTACCTAATAGAATATTAATGTTCTTCCCTAATCTGCCCTACTATCAAGTGATAGAACAGATAAATACGAACTCATTTTTCACTGGCAATCTTTGCTATTTCATACGTTCATATTTAATAAACACGTATTTTCGGCATCTGTGATTCAAGAGGTAGTTTTTCCGGCTACAAATTAAGCGGACTCTGTTTCTTTTCCCAACAAGGAAGCTGAAACTTTCATTCCTTGCGTTACTTATGATATGACATTAACTTATATATCTCAAATACAGTCTCCTGCAATGTCAACAACACGTTGCCAATTCTTGGAAGACGGCGGACTCCATCTGCAGCAGTATTTCTGGATATGTCTCTCACTGATCAATCTAAAGCTCTTCGGATGTCAACTCTTGATTGAAAGCGAATGCCTCGCTTCCACCCAACTAGCAATAGTTCAGTATGGTAGGACGTCTCTCCCACAGGCTTCTTGTAATGCCCTAAAACACTGAATTGTATATTTTTCTCTTGCAATCTTTGATTTTTAAGAAGCACCTTTATTCTTACCTTTAGAGATGTATTGTTTACTGCAAATCAGAAACAGCCACAGTATTTACAAAATATGGCTACTTCGAGACTTTCAATATTGCAAAATTTATTAAACAATCGGTGCTCTATTACGTACTACAAGATTTAAATGGTCACCGCTAAGAGCACTGATTTACAGCATTGTTGCCATTACTTATCGAATGTCCTAGTATTCGAATTTAACGAGACATTTTTTTCTTTCTTTGTTTTTTTTTTATTTCCTTCTTCTTTCTTTCTCTCTTTTGTGTACATGTGTATATCCAACGCTAAATTCAGCATTCCCGATTTATTGTGCTTTATGTTCCTGTACTGAAAATTTTCGAAGTGCAGAAGAATCTAAAGTCCCTCGCACATTCTTGGTCTCATTAATATTATGTTTAAGGCAAGACTTTTAATACAGATTATATAAACTATCTCGGGAAATATTATTTCAGTGACATTCTCAACACAACATGGGAGAAATTTCACAAAAATATGTTGCATACCATGAAAGTATTATTATCGGTCAGCTGTGCCTAATTATAATCCATGTTAAGGTTAAATTCCTCGGGCCTGTTCCGAACCTTGGAGGCCTTACAAACTCTCTCTTCCAGGATCATCTTAACTTTCGCTGACCTTCACGATTGTAGAGATATTTTAGAGTCGCGCATGCGTAAGTGTTTAATCCATTATTTCTATTCGTATATTGCTTGTATGTGTCTCAAACGTATCAATACTTAATTTCTAACATTTTCATTTAACTTAGGCTATAACCAATTAAGGCATAATGCATTAGCAATAAAAGAAAAACAATATCATTGGATTTAATTAATTTTACCACCACCACCACCACCTCTACACCACTATTACTTCCGCGCCTGTGGCACAGTGCTAGAACGTTAGTTTTCCATTCAAGCAGCTTCGTGTTCGACTCCCAGCCAGGTTGTTATGGATCTGTGCTGAAAATGGAGACATTGCATAGGTTTTTCTCAAGACACTCTTGCTCTCCTCCTTTAATTCCACAAACACCCGCCACCTTCCCCACAGAAATATTCATGGCTGTAATGTGGTTGTTAGTTATAATAGTTACACATAAAAAACTGTTAAGTTAAGCGATAATTTGTACGCGATAAAATGTATACAATAATTTTCCACTAGCCTATGCCGCTATGATTATACTAGGGGCGGAAGAAATAGCCGGGTATGGCAAATCCCTCGTTCACTATCCCGACTACTATACCCCTGAGAACCTGCTTGCTGTATGATCCTGTCCCAAATAACTTACTCCTCCATTCACACGCTTTGCACTATAGGAAAACTTAAAGGAACAAATAGAATAATAACGTGGTTTCTAGTAATTACAAATACCTGATTTACAGAATATTGTTTTGTTTAGTCAACTGTCCGAGCACAGGTCTGAATCACTCATGAGGTAATTAAGACAGGAGATAATAATTCTCTCTTCCCCCTCCATTGTATACATCGTTGAATAGTAACATATTACACAAATCAGACTTTAGATAATATTATCATTTATAATATTTCGCAAGTTAGCCATTTCACAAATGTAATAATTATTATAATGTAAACAGATATTTATCAATACACACAAGTATTTTGTTTTTATGTGTTTTCAGAATATTGTATTGAAATAGTAAATACTAAATAATGTTTATATAGTTATCAACTTTGTGAATCATGGGAAAATTACAAATTAAGTGCAAAAAAATTAATATTTTTTTACTGTCTGTAGAAAATGTAGATGTTATTACAACATGAAAGAGTTTCGTAAAAAAATACTTATGTATTAGAAGCACACTTAAGAATGGCTTAGCTTAACAAAAGAAATAACAATAAGTATGATAAAAATAATCATTCTTCATAAATTTTCTGAACCGATCGTAGAGGGACACCACACGTCTTGGCAGTGACTGTCTGCGTTGATGATAGAACACTTTGAAGTCCTCACAATCTTTAAGTTCTTTCAAGAAACAGTAAACTTGATAAATAACGCTTTTAGTATGACTTCTGATATCAGGGCTTGACTGAGACATGATAGCGATTACTTGATGATTACTATTTAAAAATACTGATTATTATTACATATATATTTGCGAGCAAGCTATAACACAGTAGTATGACAGACGAACACTTGTCAACAACCAGCATTCGAACGCAGCGACAGGAAGGTCTCTTTGTTCAGGTCATAAACCGCTAGAGAAAGTGTGGTGTAAGTAGCTTCCGTAAAAGACCAAAAACCCGCCTATTTCTTCTGCCTATACTTGAAATTCAACGGATTCTTATAGGCCTATAATAAACACTGTTGAAGAATGACTGTATGAAACAGCAGAAAACCTAGTATTACATCCCATTACAACTATTTTTATAGATACTACTGATATTTGTACTACCACTGCTGATACTAATACTACCATCACCACGACTCCTATTATGATCATCACGACAACTATCACTACCACTATTATTATCACTCTATACTGATATATTAGTAACGCCACTTTATTATCAGAAAACTCATCTCGATCCCGCAAACGCAAGAAACGAAATGAGGATACTTTGTTACAAGGCAGGAAGACAGCCACTCACACTTTGTAACCCATTGTAGATTGGGTGGATCTGTCTCGCGATAACGTTCCCTGCAAGAGTTTCGACTCGCTCGAGAGCTCGCCTCGGTTTCCAAGACAACGAGAAATGCTGTTCCAGCAGGGAGGGGGGGGGCAGCATTGTTACACTTTGGGAAAGAGTGAAAGTTGCTACTTTTCTTTGAAGCTGCAGAGAAAAATGAGAAGGAGACGGGAGGAGCTCTTACCTCAGGATTATGACGTAAATATTTTCTTTATTCTCCCACGAGGGGACCCGGCGCCACGGAATATAAAGGATAGCAGACAATTCCGATGCGGTAATGTTATAACCTTCGTTCCGCCATTATGCTCATTTTTTGGTCGGAAAAGTAATTTCTTTTTATGGAGACGTAATAATTCTGGCATTTTCTTGGCAAAGGTGGGACACAACTCCATTCACTTGTTCGTAAATCTTTTAAGTCTCCATGTCTGGACTTTCAAGTTCATTTTGCATATTTTACAAATGGGTGAATTAAAATTACACATGCAGTACTTTCTTATTATATACATATTATGTAATACATTTAAATTTGGACACACTTTTCCATTATACACATATCCTGAAACAACTACAGGACAAATGACCCAGCTAAGATAAGCGACATAAACAAGTCCTCTCTCTTCCTTCACGAAAATGTGTTGCATTCATCAATGATTACTATTTGTGTAACTTTTTTTTCGAAATTACATATAAGCTGTATTTGTTTACATTTAGACCAGTGGTTCTCGAAGTGGGGGTCGTATAAAGAGCTGATTTACAAAATAAAACATGAAACGCCTTATTAATATAGGCCTACATTTTGTTGTAATTAGAAACAAAAGCATAATCCACGTTGAACATAAAAATCGAAAAATGTTTCAGAAGTTATAAAGTAAAAAGTAATTAATGCGATAATAGTTCATTCTTTAACTGTAATAGTCTTTTACCCTTAAAACTAAAGAATAATGGTATTTTACTAACAAATTCAAATTAGTGTAACTCTGAAAATATTGAGATTAGGTCACATGTTTATATGACATTTTTTGTTCAAAATGTCTTTCGAAATAAGTTCCGTAAGTGATGGTAATTCCTCGTGAATCATCCTGTATACATAGAGCTATATATTTTGTCTACAGTTATTTGTATATGATAGATAGGCGATAGGTACTACTACTAATAAAGATAGCATTGTTATAATTCGAATGTGCTGCAGAACCAAGCTATGCCTTATGTCGATGTAGATTTTGTTACTCCGACAGTGAAAAATTAGAGAAGGGAAAACGAATATGGATTAAAAAATACTTAAATCTAAATATGTCATTTTTTAAGTTCAAACCCGGTAATCTCTCCCCTGCGTACGCCCCTGAGCAACAGAGTCTTCCTTTATAGCAGGAGTCGTCAGCACGGAGCACGCTGAGGCTAGTCTCCTTACCCGCGGAAAACGCAGTGCACTAGGGTGCACTCCGTAGCTGCTAGCGGGTATGCTCTCTATCTCTCCCTGTTGCACGACAGTGCCCACGGGACAGCACCGCGTACCCTTTGCACATTTCAGCGAGTGCTGACGACCACTGCTTTATAGCATCGGAAACCCGTACAACTCCCAAGATTTCGTCCTAGTCTACTTTTAACTGTAGCAGATGATAGATTAAATTAGGGGGAAGTGGCCAGTGTGGAATGATAGAGGGGAAAGGTCTGCTTTATCCACTGCAAATTTCATCACGGCCTGATCGAGAATCGAACCCGGGACGTCTTGATGGGAGACTAGTGCGCTAGAGCTTGAACCACTGGCGCGGCTAGATCAGATTCAGAGGCGTATTAAAATTATCCTGATGGTGAAGGGCGAACTCTAGCGATACCTTCTGAAAAAAAAACTTTTACTTTGGCATCCAGCTAGGCATATTACGAACCTATACTCGCTGACTACACTGAAGGTCGCCGAGCAGGCAATCCCATTCGTTCCTAGACCAGTCCCTCTTCAACGACCGGGGAATGATATGAAATGATAGTGGAATGGAGTTAGAACGAAATGATGTTCGTATAGAAACGGGAGAACATCGAGTGAATTCCCAACTGCAGCCTTGTCTCCAACAAGAGCCATTGGATTACACTGAACAATAAATTTTTACTTTTTGTCTTGCTCCGAAATATAAATAGGTGAATATTACTAATATGTGTGCCCTAAATCTGAATTTAAAATACAAATTGCCCCATAACGTACCATTTTCACGAGAAAATTAATTGAATTTTTATGACGAAACTTGATTGTTTTTAATTTTTCGCTGCTACTGATAAAATTACAACACACTAGGGATTCAAAATTCCTCATAATACTTGGAAAAATGTGTACTGGATACAAAAATGATGTAACATAGTTTAAAACACAATAACAATAAAAGTATTTCATGCATATAATGAGAAAAATCTCGGAATTTGAACTTACATTAAAATAATTTTCTGGATGACTTCTGTTTATAACTAGACCCGGGACTGTATTTTACAAGGAACCAACCAATAGTCTGCAAGCATGCTGGATGATGATCTTCCTTTATATCGCCTTCCATTTCGGATATTTCTTGATGAAATATTTCCCCATGCTCGTCGTTTACCGCTCCAAAGTTAGGAGGAAAGAAATCCAAATGAGAATGTAAAAAGTGTATTTTGAGAGACATATTACACTCCATTTTGTCATATGCACCTAACATGATTTCCACAACAAGTTCTATGTAGTTGTCTGCCTTACAATTTCCAAGGAAATTTGAGCAAACGTCTTTGAAAGCGCGCCATGCCATTCTTTCTGTAAAGGAAAGTTTTTCCTCAAACAAAGGGTCAGCCATAACTTTGTGAATTTGAGGACCGATGAAAATGCCTTCTTTTAATTTTCCTTCATTCAAACTGGTAAACTTTTCCTTTAAATACTGAAAACCACACTCTTGTTTCTTCATTGCATAGACCTCACTTTGAACTGTTATGAAATTTACTTAATAGAAGGGATCAATATCTATTTATTTATTAGAAGTACAAAATAATATGCCAAAAACCATAATAAACCGTAAATAAGTCATAAACGCATAAAATACATTGGTTTTTGTTTTGGTTTAAACCCCCAACCAGCGCCAGATGTTTCCTGTGGAAGTACTTATCGAAAAGTGAAATCATAGTATATCTTAAAAACCTTACGTGATACGAAGAAAAGATATGCATTTTTGGATTCAGCGCATATCAAATCATAAGGGACACATTGTTTTAAGTCGGAGCAAAATTCTTGTTGTTCAGTGTTATCAATCCGAGACCTTACCGGGATTCAAACTTAGACCGTCTTCGTGACAAGCCGAAGGCCTCGACCAATTATCGACCGCAGAGACAGACATAATATTGTCATTGCTGTAGTCCTCAGCCAGTTTAATATCTAACTCAGTGATACACAACACGCAATAACAATGAAGTGTGCCACCCTCTAAAGTTGACAAGCTTCCAACTTCCACCCAAAACTCAAACATAAGCTTGTTGATCCTGCCGCCAACCCAGAAATCTTGTCTACTGCCTACGTAAGGTGCTGCCGCCAATGGTCGAGGGCAGAGTTGCCAAATTTTAATCTACCACGGAAGGACATCATTTTTCCATTACATACAGTACTTACATTTTTTGTCTTAAAGAAAGAGTGCTATGAATATGAGCAGAGTTCACATTTTCATGACCATACAAAAAAAAAAAAAAAGGAATAAAAAATTATCCTTTTATGCAGTTGAAGAAACTAATATGAATCTCAAAATTGCAATTTTAATAAAAAAAAAACATATTTTAGGTACAGGTTTTCAAGTACAAAACTTATTTGGCTGTAAGTTACATTACGTTTCTCTGGCGTCTTTCTGAAGGGCCTGTGGCAATAATATGTTAAGCCAAATTATTAACTTAATGACTTACTAGTAGTTCTGTCTCATAGATAAATGGGAGTATAAGGGTACAATACATCAGTTATTCATAGATTTCAAAAAGGCATATGACTCGGTTAAGAGGGAAGTATTATATGATATTCTTATTAAATTTGGTATTCCCAAGAAACTAGTTCGATTAATTAAAATGTGCATCAGTGAAACATACAGCAGAGTCCGTATAGGTCAGTTTCTATCTGATGCTTTTCCAATTCACTGCGGGCTAAAGCAGGAAGATGCATTATCACCTTTACTTTTTAACTTCGCTCTAGAATATGCCATTAGGAAAGTTCAGGATAACAGGCAGGGTTTGGAATTGAACGGGTTACATCAGCTTCTTGTCTATGCAGATGACGTGAATATGTTAGGAGAAAATACACAAACGATTAGGGAAAACACGGAAATTTTACTTGAAGCAAGTAAAGCGATCGGTTTGGAAGTAAATCCAGAAAAGACTAAGTATACGATTATGTCTCGTGACCAGAATATTGTACGAAATGGAAATATAAAAATTGGAGGTTTATCCTTCGAAGAGGTGGACAAATTCAAATACCTTGGAGCAACAGTAACAAATATAAATGACACTCGGGAGGAAATTAAACGCAGAATAAATATGGGAAATGCGTGTTATTATTCGGTTGAGAAGCTCTTATCATCCAGTCTGCTGTCCAAAAATCTGAAAGTTAGAATTTATAAAACAGTTATATTACCGGTTCTTCTGTATGGTTGTGAAACTTGGACTCTCACTCTGAGAGAGGAACATAGGTTCAGGGTGTTTGAGAATAAGGTGCTTAGGAAAATATTTGGGGCTAAGCGGGATGAAGCTACAGGAGAATGGAAAAAGTTACACAACACAGAACTGCACGCATTGTATTCTTCACCTAACATAATTAGGAACTTAAAATCCAGACGTTTGAGATGGGCAGGGCATGTAGCACGTATGGGAGAATCCAGAAATGCATATAGAGTGTTAGTTGGGAGACCGGAGGGAAAAAGACCTTTAGGGAGGCCGAGACGTAGATGGGAGGTTAATATTAAAATGGATTTGAGGGAGGTGGGGTGTGATGATAGAGACTGGATTAATCTTGCACAGGATAGGGACCGATGGCGGGCTTATGTGAGGGCGGCAATGAACCTTCGGGTTCCTTAAAAGCCATTTGTAAGTAAGTATTATTTATATGTAAATAGGGCTTTGTTTATTAGCTAATAGCAACCTAAACAATGACTTTAATGTAAGAGTGAATAAAATTTGTTTTACTCATTGCTGATATTTTATTCACTCCTAGAAATGCATTTAAAATGTAAAACAATTACTAGACTAAACGTAATAAAACTAACTAGATCAGAAGCAAGAGCCCTTACTTTTTTTTTTTTTTTTTTTTTTTTTTTTTTCAATTTTTCTGAAAGGTGCGCCAGTATGATTTCTTCGTTGTCGCTTTTCACGTTCCTACTGTACTTTCTCGCGACTCAGATATTCTTTCTGATAAATAGACGCAGATTTCTGCGGAACTAACACGGATCCGGTAAGAAAACATATACTTTACACGACATTTTGTTTCCGAAGAACAAAAATTTTAATTTTATTTATTCTGTATCCAACGCGACTGACATTGTTGTCTTTCATTACTATTCTTTAAATCATAGCCAACTGTGCATAATATTTAGTTGACAACAGTGGACAACAGTTGGCTTTGAATCAAACAATAACGAATGAGCCTAATATTTAATTTCAATTAAAAATTATTTTCACAGAAATATTACTTTCATACTAGTAGTGGAAAAAAGTACTGTCTGCAACACGAGACTTAGGAGATAAACTTTCCTCTCATGAATAAAATCTTACTTAAGTCTTTTGTCGCATAAATTACTATGATACCAAAATTCATATTTATTTTGTGACAGCATACGGAGTGCTCAAAACCCATCACTTAAGGGCCGTATTCATAGACATTTTTAGCGCGGGCTTTCGGTGGAAGATCAGCGTTTTCCGTATTCATAAACCAGTGTTAGCGATAGGATATGATTTGAATTGTGTACAAGTAACCAGTGGATAGCCGAGGCTAGCTTAGTACGCTCGTAGCGCGTGCTGCGAAATGTCTATGAATAGCACCCTAAGGGGTTAGGTACAGCTTACAGCAGTAAAATTTTTGGAAATATTCAACATTTTTTCCTCCATTATTGCTTCTTGTACAATAATTAAAATTGGTATGTGTAAAACACTGTCCTTCTACTATGTGAAAAAAAAAAAAATATTTTTACGATTTAAAAAAATATGTATATAATATATATTTTTCAAAATTCAAAATGTGCAGTTCACTGTGCAGTGCTGAAGCGTTTCCATACTTGTTAACTTTTCATGTTCTCTTTTATTTTATTGCTGAAACTCATGTTTACAGTATCATGCTTTTTCAACTACATTCCTCAACAACAACAACAACAAATTAAGCTTCCCTTATGAAAAGGTTGCCAGATTTGACAAAGCGTATTAGGCCTACATATAATTTGGAAACACACCTAAAAGGTAAAATGATTTACATTTGAAACGGTTAGGGAATCGAATATACAAAATGTCAGAAAAATTTACAGCTAAGTAGCGTTTGTGCTCATTTACAGTTAAGAAAGGGATAGTAGTATCATCAGATATGTTAAAATGATTTGAATGACATATATCGCGAGAAAAATGATAGTACGGATTTATTGGCCATCGGTTAAGATAAAGTGAAATTTTCATTAGCAATTTGTGTCAGAAGAAAATATTTATATCTGGCCATTTTGTAAAAAATTAATTTATTTTTTATCAATCTATCAAAGATAGAGGAGTGATCTTGCATCATATTGTAGAAATGACATGCATTAATACACACAAGAAATTTCATCACAGAATGTCGGATAGTTTTTGAGTTATGTGGGAAACGCTTCATCACTGCATAGTGAACTAAATTTTGATTTAAAAAAAGTAAATAATTTTTCTAAATCAGTAAAGTATTTTTTTCCATATAGCACAAGTACAGTGTTTTACACATACTAATTTTCATTATTGTATAATGATACAGTAATGGAGTAAAAAAATGTTGAATATTTCCAAAATTTTACTGCTGTAAGCTGTACCGTACCTAACCCCTTAATATACATTATACATTTTCAGAGCTTATATACATATTTATCACTGGACTTTAGCATTTTTAACAAGCTTTTTCCATTCTCTGTGCCATGCATTTCTTACGAACGTCTCTTTCTAAATGTTCAGAAAGATCACATTCACCAATGAATTCGCTGTCACAAACCTTACACTTAAAATATTCGTTTTTTTTATATGAAAATCGAAACATGTCCCTCCAAATCGGACATCTGGCAACCCTGGTCGAGAGAATAAAATTATCTGGAAAATCTGTACTTGTTTACAATGTAACAAACATGGTGGTTATTGCAATATCTGCTTAATATGTATATTGAGAAAATGTATGTCACATGACAACACCTATTACACTTGTTTTTGCTTATGTTGGTGTACTTGCTTTACATGTAGAGTCCTTGGCCAATTAAGGAAAGTGGAATCAGCAAAAAGTGAGAGGCAATTACGAGGCGCAGCAAATGAAGCGCGAACAGACCGCTGCGCTGTAACAGTCCTTACTGCATATCTACGTTGCCACAATTCCTTTTCAACAGGCCAACACTTCCTTCAGTCTTTCCTCTGTGTACATTGTACACGATCGTCTTGAGAACAGTGCGGAGATCAGTAGATTGTGTTGAAGGGACTACCAGGATTCATTTTCTTCTCGATTCTATAGATAAAATGTTGCCTAACTACAAATTTTAGTAAACTTCCAATCATGACGATACCGCAGTGCTCGATCATCAGCAATATAACAATCACATTTAAAATTTTCACAATAATTCACGATTCCTTGCTCGCTTTTTTCGTGTCACATCTTAAGTGTAAATGGAAGAAACTTAGTTCATATTTATTTTTAAAACAGTTTTCACGTTATTATTTAAATTTTCAAGCACTGAATGTAAATCTTCACTTATACCAAGTGAACAAGCATTCTAACAAGAAATATCTCAAAACTAAAACAATGGCTTTCCGTGTTAAAACCAGGGGCGTACACAAGGGGGAAGGAGGTTACCGGCTTTGGACCCCTCCTCCTTAAACTTAAAACCTATCCCCTAGTATCAACCTTGAAATAAAATGAAACAGACGTAATATGAAATTTAATTTGTTATGAAACATATTAAGTCCCGCGCCGTGGCGTCGCGGTTTAAGACATCTTGCCTAGGACTCGCGTTACGGAATGCGCGCTGGTTCGAGTCCTCATGGGGGAAGAAATTTTCTCATGAAATTTCGGCCAGTGTATGGGACCGGTGCCCACCCAGCATCGTGATGCACTTGGGGAGTTACGATAGGTAGAAAAATCCGGTTGCGAATACCAGCTATAACGGCTGGGGGGGGATCATCGTGCTAACCACACGATACCTCCATTCTGGTTGGATGATCGTCCACCTCTGCTTCGGCATGTGGGCGTGAGGCCAGCAGCCGGCTGGTCGGTCTAGGCCCTTCATGGGCTGTAGCGCCAAGGATTATTATTATTATTATTATTATTATTATTATTATTATTACTATTATTATTACTATTATTATTATTATTATTATTATTATTATTATTATTATGAAACATATTAAAGAGGACGGTTTGACAGTTCTGCAGTGCAGACGTTAAATATTTTGCATTGGCGATTTTAAACTCATTTTAAGAGTGGTATTCACCCCTTCGTTAGAGTTCTGACATTTATTGTGAAATGTTCGTTTAACTTTTTGTGCATTTGACAATTCATATTTTAATAATAATAATAATAATAATAATAATAATAATAATAATAATAATAATAATAATAATAATAATGCACAAAAATATGAAATACCCGAGAAGGTAAATTGTAAACAATTTTAATAATTACCCTCCCCTTGACAAAATTCTGTGTATGTCACTGGTACAAACTATAAAATTACAACATTAACATTTAAAAAACATGTGATTTTCAACTTCCGGTACTTGGCATCCTATATTCTTTACCATTGAAATAAGTAAATTAAAATTAAGTTAAATTAATTTAAGTTAACACAAGAGACTATTAAAACATTGTGAAAGAAAACACAGAAAAGCGCAACGACGAACAGTTGTAAATCAAATAGGTATTAATTGTGCACATTGAACTCGATTGAAAATGTTATACAGTGAAACTATACAAAATTCTACATTATTATGTAAGAGAAAAATGCGTATATATTCAATACCTGATAAAGTTCTCGGACAGTGGTTAGTGTGTGCGTAATCTTCACAATCAAGCGCTCCATAGTTCGACACCCCAGCGAAAATTTATCTCCAGTCGAGGGGACTGGATGTCACTTATTTTATACTTGGCCTGTGACATCTCTGCTTTGGCGAGGCACTACGTTAACCACACTGTCAGAGAGGCCCGCATTCTGAGTCAAGTCTTCTTCTTCTTCTACTTTTCAAGGTTTGGGTTCTTTTTTTTTTTAGTAGGTTATTTTACGACGCTTTATCAACATCTTAGGTTATTTAACATCTGAATGAGATGAAGGTGATAATGCCGGTGAAATGAGTCCGGGGTCCAACACCGAAATTTACCCAGCATTTGCTCATATTGGGTTGAGGGAAAACCCCGGAAAAAACCTCAACCAGGTAACTTGCCCCGACCGGAAATCGAACCCTGGCCACCTGGTTTAGCAGCCAGACGCGCTGACCGTTACTCCACAGGTGTGGACATTGGGGTCTTTAGTCTGTTATAATTTTCTATTACTTCGGTCTACTTAAGTCCCTTTTTCCCTTCGGGGTGTATCTCATAGCTGCTGCCGGTGGTCCATTTTCTTCCATTCTTCTTAAATATTCACTCCATCATTTATCATTTGACGTTACTTTATCTAAATCTATTCCTGTAATTTTTGTCTCATTTCCACTTTTTTCTAGCTAATAGAGTAGTGTAGTTCAAAGAACATCTTAAAAATTTTATTTTAGACGCCTGAATTATTACTTCAAACTTTTTCTGCTCTTATTCTGGACTCACTTCCCATACATTAAAACAGGTACTGCAACAGTAATAAAAAAATTTTATTCGAGTGCCTTTACATGTATTGTTTTTCAAATTGCTGCGAATAATATTTCCACATTTATAAGCCTACTTCTAAACTCAATCAACGTTTCATTCAAATCTCCTATAGTCATCATTAGTGGTTCCCTTTATTTCGAGGCTATTTATAATACTGAGTAAATATATGTTTACGTTGGTGGGATACCAGCCGTTTCTGCACAACTTCCATTCAGTCCAGTGAGTTTGATGCAGGTACAAAGAAAAGCCAAAACAATCTAGACTATGATACAGCACCTCAAGAATAAAAATATTAAACAACATATCCTTTAATTCAATTCAATTTATTAAGCCATTAAACATACAGTGATAGGCTTTGTCACAATATAGAAGGGAAAAAAAACATACATTTGAAAATACACATATAATTGAAAACAGGAAAGTTTAATTAGAATGAAAACATAAAACATTTTGAAACTCTAAAAATTAATGAAAACACTTCACTCTTAATGTATTATTTGTAACTAAATGTAGATAACTTTACATTAAAAATAATTTCGTATGAATTTATGTTAAGAAACTCATCTACAGAGTAGAAAAGATTAATTAAAAGCCAATTATAAAATCTAGTTTTGAAACTATTGGTTGGTAACTTATAATATTGATTGGGAAGCTTATTATATAATTTCATCCCCATAACAGAACAATTTGTACTAGTTTTATGTAATCTACAGTATGGAATATTAATTTGTTCACTAGTTCTAATTTCATGATCATGTATATTGGCTACTAATTAGTAATTTTCTACATTTTGTCGAGTGTAGAGGACTAATAAATACGTATAAAATGAACCGAGAAAACTAAAAATTGGCAGATGATCTAAGTGGTGAGAGTGAAGAAAAAGATTAAAAGGATTGCAAGAGGGGAAGAAGAAATTACTGTTCGACATTATTATGGAGGCCTACACCTAATTAGGTATTCAGCGCTTAAGCATAACCTAAATTACTTCTTCCTCGTATATTAGGACTAAGTTCTGCCTTTTCCCAACTGTGCTAATTGTCACTGCAGAAAAGGTGATGAACTTTTTTACCATTGTTTTGGTAATCGTCCTAAGAGTCTTGGAGAATCTGCACACACTGTCCTAGCGATTTTAGGAAGACGATCATCGGCCATCCTTAAAGTGTGGAAAGTGTGGAGGCCATTCCTTTCTTTTTTTTTCTCTCTAACCTAATTCACTACATCTTTGATTCACATTTGTTCCTGATTCTCTTAATTTGTCTGTCTGTACAGACTTCGGAGTGTCCTCATTTCTGTTCTCAGCAATTGTTCTGTTCTTTTTGTTACTCTCCTTGTTTTTGCAGCGTACGTTAGGATTGATCTCACGCATGTCTTATACGAGGCGCACCCAGAAAGTAAGTTTCCCGATTTTTTCCCCTTGAAAGTAAACGTAATTAGCCGTGTCAATTGCACATGCGTAACATGAGACTTGGATTTCGCACTTCACCCCGGAAACCAAGCAGCAGTCAATGCATTGGCGGCATAGTGGATCTCCAGTCAGGACGAAATTCAAACAGACGCTGTCGGTACGGAAAGTGATGTGCACGGTGTTCTGGGACAGGAAGGGCATTCTGCTCATTGACTTCCTTCCAAGAGGTGAAACAGTGAACGCTGTCCGTTACTGTGAAACACTGCGAAAATTGCGACGTGCCATTCAAAACAAGAGGCGTGGAATGCTTACTGCAGGTGTTGTGCTCCTCCATGACAATGCTCGTCCACATACGGCTCGGCGCACAGCAGCTGTTTTGACGGAATTTGGCTGAGAGTTGTTTGATCATCCACCCTACAGTCCTGATCTTGCTCCCAGCGATTTTCACGTTTTCTTGCACCTCAAGAAATTCCTGTCCTCCGGTGAGCGTTTTGGCAACGACGAAGAGCTGAAGACGTCTGTCACACGCTGGTTCCATTCACAGGCGGCAGAGTTCTACGACAGAGGGATACAAAAGTTGATCCCACGATACGACAAGTGTCTCAATTCTGATGGTGGCTATGTTGAAAAATAGCTGAAACATTGCTGTACCTGTTGCCAATGAATGTTTTCCTGAAAGTGTGTGTTCTTTTTTTTTTTTTAAATAGGGAAACTTACTTTCTGTATGCGCCTCGTAAATTCTAGTTTTATTCTCTGTAAGTTATTCTTAAATTTATTTCTCTCCGCTACGTCTTTTAAAAATCCTCATGTGATAGATGCCTTTGTAGTTTATGCGCGTACTTCTGCTGTTAAATGTTTATTGCTTATAATCTTTGCCCCAAGATAATTGAAGTTCATAACCTTTATTATATTATACAGCTAGCTTACGTCTTAGAAGTTGTCTGGAGATAGTTTGAGGTTTAGTTTGTTTTTATCTCTGAAGATTGTCTTAGTGTATCTTTCACTCGTTAACTGAATATGATACAACAATCTATGAAGATTATCCTCACTGTTGGCCAGGACCACATCATCAGCATAACATTATTTATATTTCTTACTTTCCCAACTGTATTCCCTACTTGCCTTCTTTATTTCTTTTATAATTTATTCCATAATAAGATTAAAAAGAACCGGACTGAGGCTGTCTTCTCGTTATATTCCTGTTCTGATGGGTACTTTCTCTGTTAGGCACTAATCGCTTTTATTCTTGTGCTGTTATTGATATTAAGATATTTAACGATTTCTGTAATGTTAGACTTCATTCCTTTTCCTTTCTATATGTCATAAATTTGGAGTCCCAACAACAGTAAAGAAAATTTCTACGCTAGCTTTGAAGGGTTCACTACAGATTTTACGGTAACACTTGTACTTCAATTCAAACTACAATATAAGTTTTTCATTTTATTTAAAATACCGCTTACCTTTTTACTTTACTGCAAATTTTCAACGCCTTAAATTGTCATTTAATATATCAAACCACTTTCTTGTGAGGCATTTAAATGTCACGCGTTAAGGGGAGAGGGCGGTATTTTTTTTTAACTTTTCTCCTATTTGGTGTAAAATTTTAATTTTTTGTATGTAGGGAACATGGCTATAGCAACTCAACCAAATACAAATATTTTGAAAAAAATTATTTGGAGGTCCAGATTTGAAAAAAAAAATGTACAGTAGTGGCAAAAAAACCAGACCGACTCTTGCAGCTGATTTCAGAGCCTTGTTCACTCCAGAGCACGATAGACTGGTAACTAAGACTTTCGTGGTTCGAATCCTGCCTGGGAAGGAAACTTCTTTTTTGTTCCTTATTCAAATTTATTCCCAATACTTTTAGATTGCAGCGATATTTTACTACTTAATTAGCTTATTATTTCCAGAACATGAAAAGTATTGGGAATAAATTTTTATAAGGAACAAAAAAAAAGTTTCCTTCCCAGGCAGGATTCGAACCACGAAAGTCTTAGTTACCAGTCTATCGTGCTCTGGAGTGAACAAGGCTCTGAAATCAGCTACAAGGGTCGGTCAGGTTTTTTTTGCAACTACTGTACCCAGTGCAGGACTTTACTAAAATTGATATATCTAAGCCATTTTTAAAGATAAATTCAAACAGTTTTTAACATTTCACTTGTAATAGCATGCTCTACAAAGTGTCTGTAACAGAATTTTGATATTAGTCCCTACATTTGTAAAATAAAAAAATTAAAATTGACGAACACATTTTTACTTCCTTTTTTGAAAACAGACATATTTTTAAAATTAAATCAATTAGCAAAATTCTGTTACAGAGAAGTTTCCTAATGGTCTCGTGAATGTGTGTTCTAAATTTTATGCATGTATCTTTAATAGTTCATAACTTATATCCATTTTTGTCTGGCAGTGTAGCAAAAACAATGAAGTTGCTGAAAACAACAATCAAATGGGCGTGTGATTTAAAAATCCAAAGTGCAGGAACTTTAAAAATAGTGTCTCAACATCCGATAAGGGCACAAATACCCACAAAATGTTGTGCAATGTATTCCACACATCACAGAGTTTTTAAAGATTTTTTTTTTAATTTACTCATTTTACCAAAAATATACCGTCTTCTCCCCTTAAATGTTTATTAACATTATTTTCCTTTAAAGACAACCTCACCTAGTTGAGGAAGATTAAAATATTATTGAAGATGTTTATCACATCATTCATATGAACTCTGTCGAATGCTTGTATTAGATTATAAGTAGAAGTAAATAATATTAATAATATACCTTTTATTACTCAAATGAAATAAAAGGTGCCTGGCTATTGATTATAATAATGTATTCATTCACAATGTTCATTTCCTTCTTTGACTACAGCAGTCGTTCATTAAAATTAATAAATATTCACTAGAAACTAATCAGTTCTGGAGAGTGCGAACAAAGAAGTACAAGAGTCAATTTCTTCAAAGAATCAAAAGAAGTGAAAGAAGCAAAGAATCAAAAGAGGTGAAGGAAGGCAAACAAAAGCAAACATGACACTATCAACCTCAGCGCCTGATGTGTAAACCCCCACCCATCTCCATGCACGAGTTACCTCTCGATCCGCTCTCTGTTGATCGGTCGTTACGCAATTCAATTCACGAGCGAATTATGGGTAACTCCATTAAAGACAAGAGAAAGACGAAATGCGGGACACGAACAAAAGCGCTATTTCACACACTTGTTTGATTTGGGCAGAGAAAGAGAACGAAAAGAATCAGAGGAACGCGAGTGGAAAAACGTGAGAGAAAGAAGGGAAAATAGACTAACTTTGTTCTCTTTTTAAGATAAAAAACAATTTCTTCCAACAATGACACTTCAATATTCCTTTAAGTGCAATCCACGTCTGGAAAAGTTTTCTTCTTTCAGAAAAAGGAAGCGAGTTGAGGGCAAATTAAGTCCTTATTGCCTGTCTATGTCGGCACTTATAACACTTCAATTCGCACGTGACTCGGTCTTCTTATCCGTTACACGCAGCAATGAAATAGTCTACGAGAACAATAAGCGTCGAACGATTATTATAAGAGTGGCAGAGTTCGACAAGCAGATTCGAAACCGCGACAAGAGTGGAAAAAATGTCGGGAGCGCATGTTCTCCAGAGGTTATTTTTGCGGTCGATGGCAAATAAAAAATATCTTTATTAACCACAACCAAAAATAGTAGAAAAAGTTATGAACTCAAACTCCTTTCGTTTTCTAAAATTATTCTCTTACACAAGATGATTCAGGTGGAAGAATAAATACTTTACAGGGAGGTAGTATACGCTATTCAGAGAAAAAAAAGTTCATACAAATATTATGTGTTCACTTTTGGATGGGTGTGGAGATAGAAATGTTTGAATGTTAAGCACAGCACGCTTTATAAATGGTAGGCTATGCAGGAACGACAAATGATTACGTACTAGTAACTATTTACAAAGAAATAGTAAGCTACGTCTCTTCTGAGATCGTTTGAGGGAAGCATTGTTATTGCGTCGTCCCCTTGGCTACAAGAATGGGCATGTTCTTCCAGCATGACGAAGCCCCGTTTACATTTTATCTATATCTCACATTCTCCGAACGATGAATCGGCCGCGATGGTCACCTGCGTTGGCCACCAAGATCCCCAGACCTTACTCCAGTCAATTTTTGTGAGTAGAGGTGGATGAAAGGGAAGCTGTACAAAAACAAAATAAACACAAGGGAAGACTTAGTCGCTCACATTTGGAATATTGTTGCCTCATAAAGGAACGACAAGACGATCTCAGAACAGCAACACTTATTGTTGGCAACAGAGTAAAAAAGTGCATTTAAGCAGGTAGTGGAATTTTTTAAAAATATTACTTTGACTGTTGAAATGTATTGACATGTAGATAAGCAATAAATTTAATAATTAAGTCATTTAGCGTTCCTTCATACCATCTGTAAGGCTTGTCATTATACGTAATATTCAAATATTTGTAGTTTTACACCCATAGAAAATTGTACACACGTTTATATGAACTCAATTCAGAATAGTCCATATTACCATCTCTACAATATTTACTATTGCTCTTGAATAACCGTGTAGATGTCTTACAGCAATATATTATAATAGGTAGTGCTCTACGTTCTAGTGTAATTGAGCACCGTTTTTGCAAAACTTGATAACTGAAAAAAACTAAATTTTGCAGGAGACACAAAAAACTGAATGGAGACAAGTAGGTTATAGGTGCAATGATCATAATTTGACACACTACAAAGAAGAGAAATAATTCAATTTTACTAAGATGCCTTTAAAATCGTGTAGAGGCCTACCTTATGTTAACGAATCCACCAAAATATATGAATTTTGCAAATTTTGCAGTTAGCAAGTTTTCCAAAAAAGGTCCTCAACTGTTCTCCAATATGATTCCGGACTGCCCTGAACGTATGCAACACACAGGACATAGGAAACGGAAAAGTTAGCTATAGTCCCGTCGCTCTAATTTCCGGCAGCCAATCGCGTTGCTGGTCGGGTACATTTGAACGTGTGCGTCTTGTGATTCGCTGATTCATTCCTTAAGGCTCGATAAATACATAATATAATCGCGCGCCATTTTAGCTCTTTCGTTGACGTTCGCAGAAAGCACACGAAGACGTTATTTGCCGCTCAATTATTTGCTGAATTACATTGCGTTTGATTTATTATCATAGGAGCTACGACATGATAACGTTTAACGGTGTGGCAAATAGATACCTCGTATGGTAGCTCGGCAACGTAAGAACAAAAATGGCGAACGATACTACCTACCTAGACTTTATAGAGCCTTCACTTTCTAAGACGTAAGCAAAGAGGCGGAGTCACGCCGGAAATGACAGTGTCGGGACTATAGAACCAAAGAAACGCCCGAATCTATACTAAATGCATCACTCGAAAGGCAGATAAGAAGACTAGTCATTCCAGGAAAAATCGCAATAGATCTTGATATGTTTGCACAAAATAACGTGTAAAAAAAAGCTCAGTTCTTAAAGACAATTTGACGCTGTTTGATAGGTTGACTCAACAGGCATGGAAGCAATGATCTTCAATCACAGGCTCATGTATGTTTAACGGTACGATAAATACAACAGCAGTTCGGAAATATATTGATTGCACCTCGTGTGTTTGGAGAATTTCTAAGGAAAGAGATTTGGAACAATATGATGATGAATAATTAATAAATCTCCACTTTAAATATTCGTTAGAATATTGTAGTTTCTGCGTAATACGTGTAATGTGAAAGTATGTCATTAAATGCTTACCGTTTATTCTATACATCGTAGACTCGGGATCAACATGTCAATCGGGTACCTTTATTGAAATAGAACGTGATACAATTTTGCTTTGTTTTCTACTCACAACATTCAAGCACGACGTTTCAGTTATGGTATACTTTAGTTCTCACTTGATAAGATAACAATACTGAATATATTGTTTTCCAGTGCCAAAAATGGCATGCATTGTGTGTTCTCACTTATTCAACAGCAGCTTCTGAAAATAGAGGCAACACCAGTCGAAGAGCTCATTTCCTAGGCATACATTTGTAAAGTATATAAGAATTCAAGATGACACCCATTTCTCGGCAAGGGAAAGTTCTCTTACTTTCCCCGCAGGCTGGCAAGTACTTTAAAATGACTACAGTTGCACTCGCGGTTCTTAGTCGTCCACTTTCATCTTCAGCTGGTTTATGAAGCGACTCTAAGTACAGGCACTGAACTTGTGGCACTAGATGCAGCAGTTCTACTGTATATTGCACGGTCTTATAAGACAAAGAAATCTGTATGCGTATCGACTCACATATTAGATAAACATAAATCTACGTAATGTATATTTAGAATGTCATGAAATGGTTCAATCATTCATAGTATAAAATACAGTCTGATCCGTTTGGGTATGGATAATATTAATTTATTATTATAAAACTATTATGATGTAGGAAACATTTATGGCTGGTTATATTATGATTAAAAGATGGGAGTTTCCGTATATATGACAATCAATAATGCATAATCTGAAAGGACAAATGAAAATCGTAGATGATTAAAACGGCTACTACAAATCAACAGCGGGCAAAATGTGTACTTTGGTATGCTAAATTTAAGAGTGTTAAAAGAATTCAAAGGGAATTTCGACGTGAATATGGTGTGCGTAATGTACCTAAATAAGATTCCATAATGTTGTAGTATAGAACATTTGTAGACACAGGTTCTGTGTTTAAAAAAAAAAAAAACAGGAGGTCGCAGGCGAAACCCAGTACGAGAAGCAGCTATCTCTTGGCTTGGCCTCGAAACTCCCCAGATCTAACCCCTCCTGACTTCTTCGTGTAGAGTTTTGTTAAAGACATTGTCTATTCACAGAAACCCAGGAACATTGATGATCTGAGAGTAAAAATTACTCAAACGTTTCAACAAATCATCCCTCTTATGTTACAACGGGCATGGGCTGAACTGCATCCCCGTTATGAGTTGTGCAGGGTGCGCAATGGGGTCATGTTGAGTTCTGAGGAATCTTCCATCTTTCAGTGTTGTATGCACAAAGTTTCAATAAATAAATTTCAGTAGCTAAATGTTTTACGATGTTTTTATTTTATCCATACCCAAACGGATCATCCTGTATATCCATCATAATACATTATATCCCCTAGTCACTCTGGAAATCGCAGAAAAGAAATAGCAAACAAACTTTTCAAATGAACCTACAATTTTCACCCTAAGACAGGACAAGAAGTATTATTATATTAGAAAAATTAAAAACACAAATGTGGCAATCAATTACTGCAATAAAATTGGAAATAGGCCCGCCGTTGTGGTTATACAGATAGCGCGTGCGCTTCCCAATAAAGCGGTCCGAGATTCGATTCCCGAAGTGGGAAATGGAAGAAATTCCTTTACAGTCTATGGGACTGAGTGTTTGTCCGCTTTCTTGTGATTGCCCTGTCAGGGATAATGGCCACACATCACGCTTAAGATGTGTTTGTTCAGGTATCGCCATGTATAATTTAAAAATTGTAAGCCTCATAAATTAGTTTGTAAACAAACATTTTTGCTCGACTAAATTTAATTGTTTTATATCACTTTGTCCTTGTGACAACCCTTTAACAAGCTAAGTTTGTAGTAATAAACTACTGTTTATGATGTCGAAAGAACATTTTCTTGAGTGACAATCGAAACAGGTTTATATTTCACAATGAACGAATGCACACATTTTTATTTAAAATGTATCATCATTTTCTACGAAAAAGAAAATGAGGTAAGTCGCTTTCGTAAATGTGTATTATAATCTATTTGTTTTAGTCACCTGACTACACTGAGCAATGTTTTGATCAGAGCATAGCAATTCTCTGTACAAGTTCCTGTACTACCCAGAGTTGATGTAAACAACACGACTTGTATAACACGCGACGTAGTTAACTTCATAGGTTCGGTGTCCGAAGTTCCATCCCTATTTATCAATTTCTGGCGGCAAACGAGCAAGGTAGCGAGCACGTTACCAGGATCAAGTCTTGTTTGCCGCGCTTTGTATAATCCATCATGCTTACTATTTTTTACTACGTTGTATTAACTGCGCGGTTATCCAGGATCGATGAAACCAGCATTCTTTTGTAATAAATTATATAAGGTCATTGTAATTCATTCCATTTCATGTTATTTTGTGTCTAGGTGTCCAGTTTTCGCACGTACTCTTTCTGCACACTAACTGGATGCTAACAGAAAACCACAATTCCAAGTCACACAGAGATTGTGTGCACTCGATGTCGGTCTCTGGCGTCTCGTCAACCAACGCGAGTTATGTGGATATAAAGAAAAAAATCAAGACGGTGTCGGGGAGTTCCTGGTAGCTCAATTGGTAGAGCGCTGGTACGTTCAACCAGAGGTCCCGGGATCGATACCCGGCCCTGGAACAATTTTCCCCTTGAAATTATTCAATGTTTTAATACTCTCTATCTACCATATTCTTCTGTAACATAAGTTCTGAATCACTCTGTATAAACAATAACAGTTGTAGTAGTACAATGTAATTGTATTAGTGTAGCTATATTTGTTTGTCAATTTCCAGTCTGAATCACATTCACTAATACAACAATATAACAGTATGAATGCTAAATTATAGAAATAAATGGGACGCTCCAGCCAGACCATTGCCAACATAAAAAATAAACAAATATCTTAAGTGCTTGGCGCACAAGCATTGTGGCGCCATTGTATTGTAGCGCAAAAACATGACACTTTTGAAGTAACTGGGGCAAACGTGTTGTTCCGAAGGGCCTTCCGGAGTCTTTGATGGCGTAGCTTTCCCTTTGTGTAAATTAATTTCTCCTACAATTTCTTCCGAGACGAAATATTACGTTTCAACTCTCTATAGTACCTAAAGAAAATCATATAATTTTATTTGCACTGGATCGTAATTCCTTTTTACTTCAAATAATATTCAGTAAGTGTGATTAAAGCTCTTGTCTATCGTTCTGAGACAAATTGATTGGTATACAGTATAATGAATATGAACAAAGTATTTACATTAGTTTATAGGAAATTTTTATCGGGTTATTTTACGACGCTGTATCAACATCTCCGGTTATTTAGCGTCTGAATGAAGTGAAGGTGATAAAGCTGGTGAAATGAGTCAGGGATCCAGCACCGATAGTTACCCAGCATTTCCTCATATTGGGTTGAGGGAAAACCTCGGAAAAAATCTCAACCAGGTAACTTTCCCCGACCGGGATCCGAACCCGGGCCATCTGGTTTCGCGGCCAGACGAGCTAGCTGTTACTCCACAGGTGTGAACTATAAGAAATTGCTGTTTAGTGTGCACAGATAGGAAGTATGCCGAAACCGGCTCTTTTCGGTGTCTTAGATGCTAAAAATAGGTATTTGTGTGGAAATACTGAAATCTATTTTACATTAAAATACTTTCTCTTTGGACTTCGTATAGTGGGAAAGGAAAAAAAAAAAACCTCAGCCTGTGTTGAAGTCGCTGAGAATATCAGCATTCAGTTACACAACCGCTGGGAGCAGCAGATGAACTTCCCACGCAATCGTCAAAGCAAATGAAAGAGCAATCGCTCTGCTCGACTGAATGCCCTCCATCTGCTTGTGAGGTTTTGCGAATCTGCCGTGTGGAATTATTAGGGAATTTATACCAGATTAATTTCTAACACATTCCCCCGACAGGCCGTCATGTTAATGGAAACACAATTCCGAACGTCTGTCTATGCTGGATCGCATCTCGCTGCTTTCATTGCATGCCAACTTGTCGGTGCGAAAACCTAACACTTGCATGGTTACAGGAGTCACATTCCAGGGGCAACTCGGTAGAGAAATTCTACATCACCTCACATAGAATAAACCTAGTGGTTAGGTTATGTTAGCCTTGAGCATTTAAGTATCAAAGGCCGCACGCAGTGTCCTTCCTCTTTAACATCGGATAACTAATACTGTTAAATCAGTTTCGTTTCTTTCCGCTCTAGAAGTTATTATGTATAGGCTATAGGATCTTCGTAACGATGCTGTAACCGGTTTTTGCTATCCTGAAAGTATAAACACGAGTGTTACGACAGTACAAAAAAAATAAGCTCTACAGATTTTCACGGAAATCTACATTCTTCTATATTCGGAACACTCCTGAACACTGTCTGTCTGTCTGTCTGTGCAAAAAAGAGTAATTTATACCGGAATGATGCACACTACATAAAGTAATTTAACACATAAGTTTAATAGATCTTCATTTAAAAATCAAATCCACGTAACGGCGATTTAATTCAAATCAAATACCAACAAGTTTTTAATGACTTCATGCATTACACAGAATACGTTGCCAAATGGACAGTATAGTTTATATCGAAACAACAAGAACACTAGTAATCATCCATTGAGGCTTCTGGAGAAATTGTATTGAGCGTAATTTTGTATAGGTCGCAGACGTTCCGTCTACATGTTGGTTTTGTGATATAAGCCTACATAAAAACTTAGCAACACCGACTACGCGAGGTTGCAAAATGTCATTCACTTTTCCCTCTTTCTTTTCAGTCTTTCTCTGCCGTTAACAAGTGAGATATGAATTGTCTGTTTCGAAAACGTTGACAGTAAATATTATTACAGGTCTAGATATTATTACATTATTTTCATTATTTATATATAGGCCTATTAGTGTTCAAACACAGGGTCGTTATAAAGTCTGGAATTCTAGGGTTATATCACAGTTTAGTATATACAGTCACGAAGCTCAATACGTAGTAAATATGCAAACATTAGATAGTTCCCCACCACTAGGATCGCTAATATCGCCTCATTACAGACAATGCGAAATAGTACCGGCACAGTCTATTGTTTCTAGCACCCTCAAAACTCAAGCTTCGTGACTGTATATAGTAGACTGTGGTTATATGTTGTTTTCTTATCACAGGTGAGCTATGACACTGACTAAAGATGAACGAGTGGAAATAATTCTTCTTTGTGGACGAGAATGGTGGTCGCAAAGGGACAGATGAGTTCGAAAGGAGGTATCCGGGAGGTTCAACCAATAACGCGCTAAAAAATTGCTGAATAAATTTCGTGAAAAAGGATCCATTTAGGATAAACGGCGTTCTGGTAGAATTTCATTTGCAAAATTCGTTTGAAGAAGTGTGTTGAAAATGGTGACGAGCATGTGGAGCATGTTTTATATTAGAAAAATGCGTTGTTCATTTCTCTCACGATTCCAAACCTTATAGCCATCATATAATAGCTACAGTTTAACAAGCCTTGAATACGTTTCGGTGTGATATAATAGCGAAAGTTTACATAATATTTTACATACATATTATACCATTAATACACAAACCTAATAGTCTAGTGTAGTAGTATTTATAAAATATGGAGCAGGTAGTTAAAAACTTGTAAATATGGATAAAACGCCATAATGGTTTGCAAAATTTATAATTGCATCAGTATAGTTACGAAATTTAGCAAAGTCAATAAGCTCAAATAAATTGCCTAACAAGGGAATAATTTTCAAAAAAATATAATTCCAAACAGTGCAATTATAAAACATGAAGTCAATATGCTAAAAATACGTCTGCTTAACATGCTTAACAAGAGGAATATTTCCAGGAAAATGCATCATTGTACTGAATCAGTACAATAAATAAAACTTAGCAGAATCAATAAGCTATGAAATTTGCATAATAAAGGGGAAGATTTTAGGAACATTTATAATTATAGCAGTACAATTATTATAAATTGTTTTAGAAGTTTATCAGGAACTAAAAAATGCATCAAGGGATACAGGACTTGAAATTAACGTAAATAAAACTCGAGCGATGACCCAAACGTCTTCTAAATCAATATTATTGAACCATAAACGGGTATCCAGGGTTCCTATTTCTTAAGAGTTAACAGTCACTAGTTTTAAAACCTCTTTGTTATGAGTGTGTGAATTTTAATAGTACATATGTACTGAAGTTATAAATAGCTGAATAAGAAAAAAGTGTTCAATATCGTCCACTCTTTTTAACATACAACATATTGACATCTTACTTAAATGGAAGGAAAGAATTTTAGTATAAGAAAAAAATTATAACAAGATTTTAAATGAGGTTGATGTAGATTTAACGCTAAAATTAAACATGATTTACAGCACTCAATATCAGCTGATTCTAATTTACAAAACGCATATTATTAACATTTAAGAAGAACTAATATAATGACTTTTGGGGCAAAACAATAACCGGATCAAAAGTAATTCTATAATTGTGACAGAACATGGAAAAAGGGACCATAACTTCCAAGATCTCATTTTGCAGGAGAGACATGAACCATGATTCATGTAAAAATTAGTTTATTATTGTTTCTAATATTAGATGTTTATTCAGTAGGAAATATCCTATAGGATGTTACAGTTTAAATGCATACAAGTGGTAAGCAATATCTAGTTACTAAATTTTAAGAGTTGTTACATTTTGTTTTCCTCACAATGAAGATCTTCGAAAACGCAATAAAATTAAAAATTCTCTAACTTCTACACTATTTTGAATTTTTAAACCAAATAAAAATCGTTTTGTTAAGTATTTTCTCGTGTTTAAAATGGTACCAATCACCAAGTTGGCCAAAGTAGAAGTTAAGATCCTATTTCCCATGGACTGTCACAATTATAGAATACAAACCTTTGGATCAAGTTTCTTATTTCAGATAGTAATCAATTTTTTTCTATGTTACATTAAACAGAATTGATTTCAAAGAATCTATAAGCACGAAGTTTCTTGATTGAGACAGGAACAACTGCAGTCTCGCAGGAATTAATTCCTGGGGCGATCTCATTCTGAAATGAGATTCTCAGAAGTGTTGTAGCTACAAGAAATGCAACTGTTGACTGGTATCAAGAACATTTCTTGCCATTCTCATATCAATTTCGTGTTGATAATGGGAGATTTATTTTAACAATTAGCCGAAACCCTACACTACATTTTCATGAATAATCTAGGGAGAACTGTCGTAACAAAGTAGTTCATTATAAGGTAAACATGTCTCTCTTTGTTTGGCTATGTGAATCGTGCAAGTCTGCAATAGCTTCTAGATGTGCAGTGGATAGATGGGCATATTAATTAAGTAGGCAAGCAAGTAAAGAGATAGGTTTGGAAGTAAATCCCGAAAAAACAAAGTATATGGTTATGTCTCGTGACCAGAATATTGTACGAAATGAAATATTTATTTTTTATTTTATTGGGTTATTTTACGACGCTGTATCAACATCTTAGGTTATTTAGCGTCTGAATGAAATGAAGGTGATAATGCCGGTGAAATGAGTCCGGGGCCCAGCACCGAAAGTTACCCAGCATTTGCTCATGTTGGGTTGAGGGAAAACCCCGAAAAAAACCTCAACCAGATAACTTGCCCCAACCGCAGCCAGACGCGCTGACCGTTACTCCACAGGTGTGGACCGAAATGAAATATAAAAATTGGAAATTTATCCTTTGAAGAGGTGTAAAAATTAAAAAACCTGGGAGCAAAAGTAGCAAATATAAATGATACTCGGGAGAAAATTAAACACAGAATAAATATGGGAAATGCTGTTATTATTCGGTTGAGAAGCTTTTATCATTCAGTCTGCTGTCAAAAAATCTGAAAGAATTTATAAAACAGTTATATTACCGATTGTTCTTTATGGTTGTGAAACTTGGACTCTCACTTTGAGAGAGAAACATAGGTTAAGGGTGTTTGAGAATAAGGTGCTTAGGAAAATATTTGGGGCTAAGAGGGATGACGTTACAGGAGAATGGAGAAAGTTACACAACACAGAACTGCACGCATTGTATCCTTCACCTACATAATTAGGAACATTAAATCCAGACGTTTGAGATGGGCAGGGCATGTAGCACGTATGGGCGAATCCAGAAATGCATATAGAGTGTTAGTTGGGAGGCCGGAGGGAAAAAGACCTTTGGGGAGGCCGAGACGTAGATGGGAAGATATTATTAAAATGGATTTGAGGGAGGTGGGATATGATGGTGGAGACTGAATTAATCTTGCTTAGGACAGGGACTAATGGCGGGCTTATGTGAGGGCGGCAATGAACCTCCAGGTTCCTTAAAAGCCAGTAAGTAAGTCATTTGCCTACTTTCATAATAATTTCAAGTTCCTGACATGTTCTAAAGATAGCAAGGGAGCGCTTGGGCGTGGGTTCGAGTCCCACTTGAGCTGTTTAGTGGGTTCTGTCCTATATTTTCGTCATCTGTAAGCCAAAGGTCATGTAATTCTATAGGGAATCTTCGGACACGTCTCATCAAAATATCGTCTCTTATTAAAAAAACCTCTACTGATGCTAGAAAACCTTAAAATTGATACATCACTGTTGCATAACCGATAAAAATAACAGTAGGCCTAATAATTTCTGTATCATGTTTAGTTGCCTTTCTACAAATATGTGACAAAGGACACGCAACATCATTACCGTTCGAATAAACTCGTACTATGTTCTGTCTCTTTTCAATATCATAAGAAATGTAATGAAGAATATAGATGAACGCGACTGCAGCAATATACAGATGGGAAAAGCCTGATAAGACGACGAGAAACTACAGCGAGACTGCGTGACGCAACCCGCAAGGCACCAGAAGCAATTAAACAGTGCTAATAAACGAAAACCATTCCAAACTAGAGTTGGGAATTTTTCATAAAAAGTTTCGAGTGGATTTCACCGTGGGGATTTACATATATTCGATGAACGAGAGGTTTCAATTGTAATGCCAGAACGTGGAACTAGGATTACTTCAGAGACAAGCTCTGGTCCTGAACTTGTACAACACAAAAAAGACCATTAAAAAAGTTGACAATATTGTTACTCTTCTGCCTTCTTCTGTATATTATAAAAATGGGCTTATATAAAACTTCCATATCATTATACAGAGTGGGTGGTAATATCTGCACCAATATAAATTTATAATAGATCATGAGAAGAGATTGAAAAACCTAAATAATTTTTTTTTTTCTTTAACACTCACAGTTTCAGAGGAAATCGTTATATTCCTATGACGCAATTGGCAACACCACAGCTACTGTAGTAACTCTGCCAAGCGCGGCCTGCACTCCTTACCTTCCCCTCCCCCTCTGCTGTACTCAGTCGGTAACGCACGACAGTGCGCTGCGTTACAAGATTTATTTTAACGATTTTCGCAATTATTAAATTTAAATTCATTACTACACGCTTTACTTACATACTTACTTATTTACTGGCTTTTAAGGAACCCGAAGGTTCATTGCCGCCCTCACGTAAGCCCGCCATTGGTCCCTATCCTGAGCAAGATTAATCCAGTCTCTATCATCATATCTCACCTCCCTCAAATCCATTTTAATATTATCTTCCCATCTACGTCTCGGCTTCCTCAAAGGTCTTTTTTCCCTCCGGCCTCCCAATTAACACTCTATATGCATTTCTGGATTCGCCCATACGTACTACATGGCCTGCCCATCTCAAACGTCTGGATTTAATGTTCCTAATTATGTCAGGTGAAGAATACAATGCATGCAGTTCTGTGTTGTATAACTTTCTCCATTCTCCTGTAACTTCATCCCTTTTAGCCCCAAATATTTTCCTAAGTACCTTATTCTCAAACACCCTTAACCTATGTTCCTCTCTCAAAGTGAGAGTCCAAGTTTCACAACCATAAAGAACAACCGGTAATATAACTGTTTTATAAATTCTAACTTTCAGATTAACTGTTAACTGTTCAGATTATTTTCACCTACCTGCTTGTATAGCAATCGGCCATTTCTCTCGGGCTATCACCGCAATAGAGCGCTGCAAACATTGGACAAAGATTGTTTCCCCCCCCCCCTGCTTAACGGTGCTTCATCGAAGGAAAAGTGTAATAAAAGTTTTGTTACATTTAACATGTAGAATCACCTTTTAAATGTCGGTGCATCGGTCCCCTTCCACCCTGTGTGTATATACAGAGTGTTTCAAAAATACGGGGCATAATTTCAGGTATGTATTTCCCACATGTAGACAATCAAAATAGTTCATTACGACATGTGTCCGGAAATGCTTTATTTCCGAGTTATGGCCTTCACAACATTGAAATTCACCGGAACGTTTTTCTTTCCGCAGGTCGTTGCTGTCAAAGGAGACATTAAGAGGGCACTCTGACAGTTCATTCCGAGGCGAAGGTTACATTCAGTGTTGTGTAGGTACTTGGATCGAAGGTTTCCTGATCGATGGATAGGTAGAGGTGGCCCAATTGCTTGGCCTCCACGCTCACCTGATCTGAACTCTCTCGATTTCTACTTATGGGGCCATTTAAAATCATTGGTTTATTCGTCTCCGGTGCCTGATTTGGAATCCCTTCGAAATCGAATTGTGGCATGTTCTGAGGACATACGCAATACTCCTGGAGTTTGGGATCGTGTTCGCAGGTCAATGAGACATCGATGTGAGGTCTGTATTCAAGCAGGAGGTGGACATTTTGAACGTCTTCTGTAATGACAACGACCTGCGGAAAGAAAAACGTTCCGGCGAATTTCAATGTTGTGAAGGCCATAACTCGGAAATGAAGCATTTCCGGACACATGTTGTAATGAACTATTTTGATTTTCTACATGTGGTAAATACATACCTGAAATTATGCCCCGTATTTTTTAAACACCCTGTATACACAACCAGCCCCTGAAAAAAGATGTAATTGAATAAAAGTTCGGGACAGAAGAAGATATCAGATGATAGACAACATTAAGAAACGAGTATATATTATGGATCGTACAGGGAGATTAAGAGAAAAGAGGGAAGATTGAAGAATGCTGTGCTTGCTGTGAAAGACCTGCCCTGGAGCAGAGAAGTATAAACATGCATCGCAAACTTATTTTTGGCTCGCCTTTCGTACATCGTCGTGCTGTAGGATAATGCCATCCCTCTTCAAGCCGAGCACTCAAAATATAATGGACATGTTATCTTGGCTTCTTGCGCTTCATTTTCCTCAGTAAAAAGAAAAATAAACTTTATTTTTATTCTCAGGCGCCATTATCACTAATTGGAAGGAAATGTGCAGTTGGAGAGAATAGTTGATTACAGAATTTTCTTTGCTCGGCCACACGGTTGACTTATCGGAACGATTGATCGTCTAGTTTGAAAGGATCGTAAAACAGAAACTCGGCTGCATAAAATGCTCCCCAGCAATGAGCAAATACTGTGAAATATATTCCAGTTCGTTAGATTCCAACATCCAGTTAGCGCAACCCTCTTGGTTTTCCTTTTCGACAGCGTTGCCATACCATGCGTTCTAGCCTGATTTATAGATTTTTAAAAATAATTTGGCATGCAGCAAAGAGACTTTTAAGGGTTTTTTTTGTTTGAATTTGTTACTTCATTCATTTTTACATTTAATTATTATACAAAGTAATATAATGAGAGAAAGCATGGCCTACTGTAATACCATAAAAATCGACTTAGACATTTCCCCGGAAATATGCATCACTAAATCGCAAAAAGAGATATAGTAGTAGTAGTAGTAGTAGTAGTAGTAGTAGTAGTAGTAGTAGTAGTAGTAGTAGTAGTAGTAGTAGTAGTAGTAGTAGTAGTAGTAGTAGTAGTTGTTGTTGTTGTTTGACTGTGAAACATGGACTCTCACTTCGAGAGAGGAACAGAGCTTAAGGATGTTTGAGAATAAGGTGCTTAGGAAAATATTTTGGGCTAAGAAGGATGAAGTTACAGGGTAATGGACAAAGTTACACAACTCAGAACTGCACGCATTGTATTCTTCACCTGACATAATTAGAAACATTAAATCCAAACGCTTGAGATGGGCAGAGCATGTAGCATGTATGGACGAATCAAGAAATGCATATAGAGTGTTAGTGAGAGTCGGAGGGAAAAAGACCTTTGGGGATGCCAAGACGTAGACGGAAGGATATTATTAAAATGGATTTGAGGGAGGTGGGATATGATGGTAGAGACTGGATTAATCTTGCTCAGGATAGAGACCGATGGCGGGATTATGTGGGGGCGACAATGAACCTCCAGGTTTCTTAAAAGCCAGTAAGTAAGTATCGAAAAATCGAAAGAGGAGAATTGGGAGGACAAATTTAAAAGGTACGCAAACGCGTCCTTGCAAGGGGTTGGGGGCTGTATGAAACTAAATATGTGAACTCCAAGCCTGTTGGCCACTAGTCTCACTCCGGGTTACGCTGCTCCACTGAAGGAGCTCTAGAAAATTTTGAAGGGGAAAACCGAAAATGGACGTAACCTCTTAGGTACCACATACGCGAGGGGGACGGAAATGTGACCAAGTGATCATGGGACGGGACGAGGAGATGGCTGGTGTATATCTGCACATTGAAATGAACTGTGTCATTTCGCAGTGCAGGAGGAGTCGAGAGACTCTGTCGTCTGTTGTTCGATGACAAGGCAAGTGAAGACCGCCAGGAGAGACGCCGTGAATTCTGAATGTGCAATTTGGAAGGTTCCCTGTCCTTTCGCATTGCGACTACATGAGTGACCTTGCACATGTATTTAGTAATTTTATAAACTCTGAACTAGGGCATTAAGTCGTTTGTCAGAAAAGAAAAAGGGGGATTTTATGGGTAAGGGCATAGGTCCGTGGCCCATTTCTTTTAGGGCTCATCCCGACATTTGTCTTAGCGCCTTAGGAAAATAATAGTAATTATATTATATTATATTATATTATATTATATTATATTATATTATATTATATTATAACTCTTATTTCAGTTTTCAGGTTATTTATCTGTTCATACCGTAATTAATAACAGTTTTAAACTGCGACCGAACACGGGCACTGCTCATTCGGTCCTCAAATTTATTAAAAATTATCACATCACATAATTGTATAACATATTTTTAAATAAATAATAATTTACTGTATTTATTTCCAATCTAAACAGCTTATCACTTGCGTCAGATAGGCCACTTGGATGATGTCACTGTATTAACAGACAGTGTGACCAGATTTTTGGAATGTCAAGCGCATTAACATTTCTCGTCAAAAATTGTCTGTCATTATCAACCCAGAAAACAAAAGTTCACCTTGTTATGTGGGTGCACATAATGTGATTTCATTTAGACACGTTCTTCTGAATAACAGGTGAAGAAAATAAACTGTAAACAGTAAAAACATTCGTAACATCATAAAGGAAATAAATTGTTATGAAACATTGTGTATAATGAGAAAGTATGTCCTCATCTTCGTTAGACTCTTTTTTTTTTTAATCATTCCTGCTTACATTATGGTTTTACAACATGAGGCAAAAAAATGCTAGCGAATCTAATAACCCTCAAACCCGGTAGTTTGTAGTAACAGATGATGCACGGATCGATCACTGAGCACGTTAAAGTGTTGCTACATGTGCACGTATTTTTTCATTACTTATTCGTTACGAGTTGCATCTTGAATTGTTTCTTTACAAACGAAATAAAGCCGGGTCAAAAACAAAAGGCGTCTGTCAAATCACCTTTTATTCCGACATTTTTAAGATATTCCGGAAAGACATTTAATCAAAACTGACAAATCTCTGCGTATTGTTAAACCATAAAATTTGTATTAGAGTGAAGAAAAAGTGAATTTGAGAACATGCAGGTAGTGCTAAAGGGTAAACAATCTACATCATATTGTTTTTCCAGGAAAAAATGTAGCCTACACTTAGAGCGAAAACTGAGACCGTTGACTATAAATACCCTTAATTCATTTTAGATTTCTACATTCATTCCATACTATGGAGCATTTTGGAGGAAATTGAACTTTTGAGAGCTAAGATTGAGTATTCCAATAATTTTGATTTAGGGACTCTGCTTTTCTAAGTCGATAAATCATGTAAAAAAAATAGGAAAGTAGCCATATTCTTTCGTCATATATCTATTTTTATATCACCAAGAGTATATTTTCAAGTCACAGGACAAATACAATGAAACTTATAAGCTATATCAGGCCTGCAGAACTGTAGCTCTTGAGAGCGACTGCTTTCCTCCCCTCTTTTACCCCACCCACCTTTTCTACCTGTACGGTCACGGCGTTCTATTTACGCTCGGACTGCATCAACATTCATTCTCGGGGCGGAAGTCGATCATCCCCAATAGAAGTGGAGTGAGGCTGACGTCATAGTTCCCCTACTTTGCGAGTTCTGCAGGCTTGAGCTATATACAGCTACAGTGTATAGAGTGAACCGTAAGCAATGTCATTAATTTCATAGGGTTATTCTTTGAGATATTTCAAACAAAATATTTAATACAATTTTGCTCGTTTTTGCTCCCTTTTCGAGGAAAAATTATTTTATATGAAATATTTGATACCGTGTTTTAGGAAAGCCATTAATTTTTTATTTCCTATATGCTCAGACAATTTAAGAGCAGTGTATTATGGTAATAAAGGATTTAAAGAATTTTAGTTTTGTCCTTTAAATGTGGAGAAATTTGATCCAAACAAATGTAACGTTTCGTTCTGAAAAGGAATTTTAAACTGTTACGTTTGTTCGGATAAAAGTTCTCCACATTTAAAGAACAAGGGAGGTTTCGACATTAGTTCAATAACAATTCCTTTATTATATGAATATTCCCAATAAAACACGCTACTAATTTTTCAAGTTCCTCAGTCATTGCTTGTTAATTTCGCCTCTCTCCCTATATAGGGTGAACAGTAACTAATGTATTAATTTCAGGAGGCTATTCTTTGAGATATTTGAAACGAAAATTTTTAATACAATTTCGCTCGTTTTTGCTTGCTTTTCGAAATAAAAATGGTTTAATGTGAAAAATTTCATGGCATGTTTCGGGAAAGCCATTGATTTAATTCCCAATATTCTCAGTACATTTAAGAGAGCATTGTATCTTGATAATAAATTATTGAAAGAATTTTAGTTTTATCTTTTAAATGTTCAGAGATTTGACCCGAACAAATTTAACTCTTCGTTCTGTAAGGAATTTTACAATATTACATTTGTTCGGATCAAATTTCTGCACATTTAAGGGACTAAAATAAAATTCTTTCAATCATTTATTATCAAAGTACATTGATCTCTTAAATTGACAAAGAACATTGAGAATTAAATCAATGGGTTTCCCAAAACACACTATAAAATATTTTATACAAAACAATTTTTATCTCGAAAAGGAAGAAAAAAAACAAGCAAAACTGTATTAAACTTCTTTATTTGAAATATCTCAAAGAACAACAACCTGAAACTAATGACATTACTTACGGTTCAGCTAAAACATACACACATATACATACATACAAATAGACTTCAGTGTTTAAATTTAATTTTTCACTTCTATTCGACAAATTACTGCAAAAGAATTTTCCATAACTTATTCACAAAATACAATTATTAAACTCCTTAGCTTCATATTAAATAATAAAATATATATAAATATATAAATAAAGCCGCCCTAAATAAGGGTTCGATTAGATTGGCCTACTAATCAATTCATAAAGAATAATCATGAAAACCAATTGTGTGGCAATTTGAAAGGAAAAAGAAAACATTAAGATAAATGATACGAAAAACATAGGAAATCATTTACAATAAAAGTTTGTTGGGTACAAATGATTACTTATTATAGCTAAGGATGATTTTAACACACGAGATCCTATGGCATCAATCGTTGCATCGGAAATTTTAAATTGTTTAAGTTGATTTAAAGTTTCTCGTGGGATCGTGCCACGGGCACCGAACATGAGCCCAAAAACTGTCCAATGTGTGATGTGGTATTGTGCTCCAAGATGCTGACAACAAGGCTCATATATGACTTGTTTCTCACGACATACCTCTTGTGGCTGTTGTTCATGCATCTCGAAACGGATTGTCAGATCAAGAATGACACCCTTATCCTTCTGCCGATCAATTACGATGATATCAGCACGTCTAGTAGAGCCATCAGAAGAGACGTAACCAACCTCCTCATAAACCTCATAGGAAGCATTCTGACGGATTGAAGATGCGATGAGAGAACGAACCGTATTATGTCTGTTGATTCGGAGCAATTCTCCATGATGGCAGAAACCCAAGACGTGAGGAAGCGTTTCTTGCTCGTCGCAAATTAAATATATACTCGAACAGAACTATGTACAGTATATTAAATAACTCATAATATAAATAATAACTTAATATTAATTACACTTATAACACTGCTAAGTATTAAAACAACAGCCTTAGAAAATGCAGTATTCGTTCTGTTCAGGTACACAGCACACTAGAAGAGTGGACATGTGATTCAAACACTCAAGATAAATGTTAATGCAATGTCACACACTACTTTTAATTGCACCTTAAAAAGGTGTATATTTCATTAAAGAAAACCTGTTTTTGTTTTAGTCTAAATGATATTTATTCTGTTTTGACGGTTCATGGCACACGGCATATTAACATATTGACAGTATATTAAAAACATTTTAAAATGAAAAAATGTATATACAAGGAAATGATTCGATTAATATTGAAATTTGAAAATGAATTTCTGAAACAAGAGTAAGTCCCATGATCTAATCGATCCCATAGAACAGAAGTATCGTGTTATACACAATTCAACCGTGAAAAGCATGCTAATTATGGAAGTGAAACATGGTTATTAGAACGGAATCCGAAAAAAAAATAATAATTACCTGAAAATGTGGATCACTTAAGGAGTTCGACAAAGGTTTCACGGTTGGATAAGAAGAAAAGGAAAAACGAAACGCGATGCAGTTATCAACGCATAATTAAACGGAATCGGAGAAAGCATGAAAGTTAGAAATTAAAAACATCAATAACGTACCTTGTATGAAGGTCGATGGAGAATGAGAGTGGTCATTTACTCAAACTTTAAGTTCGCTACTTTACAGCCAGTATGCATATGCGCTGCTAATTACTTTATTTATACTGTACGTCCCTGTCTGCTATGGAAATCTATGTGCGCAATTTCAGGGGAGGTTTCGACATTAAGTCAATAACAATTATCTTATTAGTTGAATATTCCCAATAAAATACGCTACTGATTTTTCAAATTCCTCAGTCATTGCTTGTTAATTTCGCCTCTCTCCCTATACAGGATGAACCGTAAGGCATTCATTTCAGGGGGGCTATTCTTTGAGATATTTGAAACGAAAATTTTTAATACAATTTTGCTCGTTTTTGCTTGCTTTTCCAAATAAAAATTATTTTATGTGAAACATTTCATAGCATGTTTTGGGAAAGCTATTGATTTAATTCCCAATATTCTCAGTACATTTAAGAGAGCACTGTATCTTGATAATAAATTATTGAAAGAATTTTAATTTTGCAAATCTAGTTTTTCAGGTAAAGCTCCCTGTAAAGCAGACTTCAATAATTTCAACTAGATTTGCATAATATATACGTTACGTACATTAATAGAAAACCACAATTCCAAGTCACACAGAGTTTGTGTGCACTCGATGTGGGTCTTTGGCGTTTCGTCAGCCCAATCGAGTTGTGTGGATAAAAAAGAGGAAAAATTGAGACGGTGTCGGGTGAAGTTCCTGAGTAACTTAGTCGGTAGAGCGCTGATGCGTTCAGCCAGAGGTCCCGGGATCGGTACCCAGCCCCGGAACAATTTTTCCCTCTAAATTATTCAAATTAACTTTACAGGGAGTTATACGTGAAAGTTTGATTTGGAATTTTAATTTTGTCTTCTAAATGTGCAGAAATTTGATCCGAACAAATGTAACTTTTCGTTCTGAAAGGAATTTTACAATGTTACATTTGTTCGGATCAAAGTTATGCACATTTAAAGCGCAAAACTAAAATTCTTTCAATCATTTATTATTATAATACGTTGATTTCTTAAACTGACTAACATCTGAGCATATAGGGAATTAAAGCAATAACTTTTCCAAAACATGCTATGAAATCTATTATACGAAATATATTTTATCTCGAAAGGAAGCAAAAACGAGCAAAATTATATTATTTTTTTAATATCTCGAAGAATAACCCCTTGAAATTAATGACATTCCTTACGGTTCTTCCTGTATATTTTATGTATATACATAATTATATATCTATTGTATATTTAACCTCAATAGTACAGACGACAGTGGGTAGCAATCTTGTTTTAACGTTGATTTATGATCTTATAGCTGTCACTTATACTATTGTTGATGCTGACTTTCATTGTTGTGTCAGAGTACATGTTTTGTATTGTTCTGATTATTCGTAGCGGCGTTCCATTACAGTGTAATTTGTTGCAGAGTTATGATGGATTAACCATGTCAAACGTTTTCTGATAGTCATTGAATCCTAATTATGTGAGTGGGAAAGTCAACACTGCACTCCATCGCTTTAATCCCAGGAGAGAAATTTCTCTGCAGTTCAGGTAAGATATTGACTAACTCTAAGGCTGTTCTGGAATGTATGACAAAGAGAAGAAACCGTGCGACCTTTTAATCAGTATCAGATAACTCAATCAACTTAGTTTACATGAAATCAGAAAGGAAAACATGTGATCTAAAGTCGAATATAAGCCATGGTCTTGGTTCGAACGCATCTTGTAGCATACATACTTGTCCACTGCCTATGTGACGTTACTTGTTAACAAAGATAGAAGTGGTTCTGATGACAAATCATGGGAATTCCATCACAAGTTTTTTTAGTATTCGTTGAAGAGTCCAAAATTTAAGCTTACAAGGAGACTGTTAAAATAAGCTCATCTCGAAACCTCGCCCCAAACTTATCACACGAAGAGTAGATATCTACGATATATAGACAAATATACAGGGTGATTCAAAACATCACCGACAAAGCTTAGTATGTTGTGTGGAACGAAAAACTGATCATTTTTCAAGCGGGAATCCATGTCCGGAAATGCATGTTGTGGGCGCTTAGGGTGTCGAAGTTTGAGAACGATTCGGATATGATGGGTGTGCGTTCCTCATTTCGTTAAGAAACCCAACAAGAACAGTAAATTGCAAAAGTGGTTCACAGTTTTCACCTCATACTTGATTACAAAGCCTACATCGGCGGTACAGAGATTCATGCACATTGTCAAATGAGTGAGGTTGTGTGCTCAGTATTTCAGTCGCTGCGTGGATTCGTGCGATAGGGTCCTCTGATGTTACAGGAATAGCGTACACCACACTCTTCATAGCATTGCACAGAAAATACTCAAGAGATGTAAAATCTGGTGACCGTGGTGGTCATGGAACCCCCTCCTCTACCAATACATCGATTTGGATATGTGGTGTCCAGATGGTGCCTTAAAGTCATTAGGTTTAGGCTATTTGCAGCTAATTTTTTTTTTTTTTTACTTGTCTATCTGTTTCAGAGATTAAGTTGTCCGCTGTTTGAGGAGATGTTTCGGGATGAAGAGAAATTCAAATAAGGCGAAGACCATGATTGTCGTAAGAAAAATAAAGAAGGTAAACTTGCGAATTCAGTAGAGCAAGTGAACAGCTTCAAATACTTGGGGTGTACTATAAGCAGCAATATGAGCTGTAGCCAGGAAGTCAAATGGAGGATAGCAATCACAAAGGAAGCTTTTAATAGAAAAAGGAGCATCTTCTGCGGACCTCTAACTAAGGAAGAGAATAGTGAAGTGCTTTGTGTGGAGTGTGGCTTTATATGCGGGCAGAAACATGGACATTACGATGAAATAGAGAGAAACAAATAGAAGCATTTGAAATGTGGATATGGAGAAGAATGGACCGTGTGAAGTTGACAGAAAGAATAAGAAATGAAAGCATGGCCATGGGTGAAGAAAGGATGATGCTGAAACTGAGCAGAAAGAGAAAAAGAAATTGGTTGGGTCTCTGGCTGAGAAGAAACTGCCTACTGAAGGATGTACTGGAAGGAATGGTGAACGGCAGAGGAGTTCGGGGCAGAAGAAGATATCAGATGATAGACGACATTAAGATAGTAGATCATATGCGGATACAAGGAGGAAATCAGAAAAGAGGAAAGACTGGAGAATGCTGGGTTTGCAGTGAAAGACCTGTCCATGGGCAGAATACGTATGTATGTATGTATGTATGTATGTATGTATGCAGACTCACAACACGAGAGAGGTTGTCTTGATCTTTTTTGCTATGAATGGAACATTAATACGATGAATTCATAAGCGCACACGCTACCACCATAGCTGCAACGGAGTAAAATCATAAAATCTAAGTAGGCCTATAAAATTAAAACTTTTGTTCTGAGTTGAAGAAACAAGGAGAACAGATTATGTGTTAATCCGCACTGAATGCAAAACAGGATACCCGTAAACTTAGCCTACTTTAAAAAGACTGAGCTGATTTATTGTGGATACTGTTTTGGGAATCATCATCATCATCATCATCATCATCATCATCATCAACATCGCCTTATGTGAATGCGACACAAGGTTAACGCACAAGTTAACACCAAAATAAAGGTGGGCACAGCCCAGATGACTGGGGATTGATCATGATGATGATGGTGGTGGTGGTGGTGGTGGTGGTGGTGGTGGTGGTTGTGGTGGTGATATTGCTGGTGATAATATTAAATTTACATGCCTTTAATAATCAAACGTTATATTTCTATATACAGTATATTTATCCTCTTTTATTCTCCAGTGTTGTCTTCTGTTGGAACGAGTGCAACACACAAGCAAAATACTTACGAATAGAATCAGCACACCGAACAATCCGCACAGTCTCTTGTCCTTGGAGCACAGTTTCCGTGGGCTGGTAACCCTGTGAAGGCGGTGGATCGCTGGACTGTTGAACAGTGATGGATTACCTCCAAGTTTCAATTACATTCTCATAAGAATAAACGATACCCGAGAAAATTCAAATACCATAGGGCAAAACTTTTGGAAATATATCTGTCACGATCATGGTTCACCTCGTCTGCTTCAGCTTTTTAGTACGTTATTTAACGAAGCTCAACTACTAGGTTATTAATTAACGTCGATGGAATTGGTGATGGTGACATGATATTTGGCAAGATGAAGCCAAAAATTCACCAACATTCGCTTTCAGGTTGGAAAACCATAGAAAAAAATCAATCAAACAGGTAATCAGCCCGAGCGGAGATCGAACCAACGTCCTAGTGCAATCTCGCATCAGCAGACAAACACATCTATCACTTCAGTTACGCTGGTGTCAATCTTCAACTCTCTCAATTTTTTAGTAATGAGCTCATCATGATTGTAGATTTCGTGACCATTAAACAAAAATGAGAAGTAAAACAAATGGTCCATTTTGTCTAAGACTTATTTATAATTATTTCTATACGTACTTTCTACTCGTAGATAGCGTATGTTTAAGCACTAAAATCACGTTTCAGGCGCCTAAAAGACATTTCAAAATATCAGGCCTAATATGGGGAGAGAAAAATTATAAATACTAACAGTTTACACACTGTGTAAATTACTGTTTCTAATTAATTCAGAGTAAATTAATAATTTTGCTTATTATTCTCATTTTCATAATTCGAAATCTAAGTATAATTATTTCCTTGTCAATATTATTATAATGCAAGCACAATATTAATTTATACACTGAAGTATCAAGTTCAAATCTCGGCGATGGCTGTATTCTTGGTGGACAAAGCAAAGGTTGTGGGGTTTTAATCTCGGCGTTTTCCCGTTTTTTCCTCGTCATTCCACCAACACTCTCCACATTCTCCTTTCATCATATCTAGCTCAAAAAATAAGGCGCCACTTATGTTTGAGAGACGCCAGATTGATCATCCGCTATAGTGAGTGTTTCTCGCGGTTTGTCCAGAGATTGATTGATGGCAATGGCGAGGGATTCTATGCGACTCACAGATCTGTATCAGAGACACCAGAAACCTCTTTACTGGTGGGAACATAACTCATATAAATCTATAAGGTACCGCAGACCACCGCCAGAGGTATGGTATACGGATTTGATGGCTGAAGAGGAATGCGTATAGTGTGGCGGAACTCATCCCATCATAGGTGCACAACATTTCTATTTGAGCTCAAAGGCTTAGGGATGCTCCATGCACCAACCAATAAGCACGTCTATACCTCTATAAGTCTGTCTTCTATCACTGTAACAGGGAAACTCTTGCATTCATTTTTGATATAGTACGCTACTTTTATATTGCCTTGCAAGTTTTAAATTAAGGCATTGTAATATACACAACTATACTTTGAAGAGATCACCGCTGGATTTTTAAAGGAGGATATGGGTGAAATTTTGGTCATTTTTTTTTTCAGAAAATCACCATATTCGGTGCTTTTTTTTTGTGGAAAAAATAATCATTCATCTTCTATTTATGTGTTAACCAAATTTTAACAACATAATCGTCTTCAAAATTCATACTTTAGTTACATTTCACAATTGCGAATAGGTTTTCGTGACGGAAAATCGACGTTTTAATTTAAAGTAATTTTTTTACAGTTTTATTTTTGCTACAATTACATTCAAATACTATAAGCACCAACAAACTTAATACTAAGAAGTTTAAATTTTTACTACATATTCTGAAAACTACAAAGATTTTTTTTTTTTTTTGATAAATCAAATTTTTTTCAAAATTAAAAAATAAAATTAAGTTACTATCCGCACACTAAAAAAAAATAATAATTTTAAACTAACTGGATGAAATATTTTTCAATGTCACTCAAAATTAAAATTACGATTCTTCTGTTAAATTGTACGTCATGCCAAAGATACTGTACATTTTTTTTTTCAGACCTATAACTTATATTTTGTGGGAACAGATAAATTTTTTTTAAGTAAAAATTTTCTGAAAACATTTTAATAACTCAAAAACTATTAAACTGATACTAATGAAACTTGGAGGCACTATTACTAACAACAAGGGGTTGTGTGTGCAAAAAATTACCGGTAAGTCTCTAGTTTAAAAAAAGACAGAAAATATAAATTTTACCCATTTCATTCCTTAACATTTATAATAAATGGGGAGGTGCTTTTCGACCCTATATTAACGTACACATGATGGGCCTTGCGGGGTCAGGAAAATGTCGAACCTACACCTAAGAATACAGCGTATCACATTAGCAAAGGACAATCATCACTGCCTAAGGCGGGATTCGAATCGACGACAGTAGTTTTTGAACAAAATTAAAACTACATTCCTTACGTGTACCGGTCCGTACCTGCATTTTAAGTAATCGTGATTTCAATTTCTGCGTATTTTGTGAAGTGGAAAAGAATATATTATTTAATGGCATCTATCCTTATTGCGGTAAGTAGAGGAACAGGAACTTCGGGTCCACTTTCCAATATCATTATGACAGATATATAGCCAACGATAATACAGAAACAGTACCTGCAACTTCCACAATTAACAGATATTCGAAATTGCGGCCGTACTTCACGGAAGTGGCCGGCAATAAATCATTAATTCCAATTATGCAATGTTGTTTTATTCCACCTCTTTGTCCCACCACAATAATTAAATAACCAAGCTACCAGATGTTACATCACGGGATCTCTGTTCCCAGACATATTAGCATTTCGTACTAATTGATGACCACCATCAACAGACAATACCACAACACATCCATACACTTGGCGTTCATGTACCTTCCAGCAAATAAAATAAAGACCACTAGTGCACGACCGAATGCATTCAACAATGAGACATTATTGCAACTGATTTCATCCAGAGAGAGAGAGAACTGAATGAGATTCGATTCCCCGCGTATCTTGCAAGATTTTTGTGGTATAGTTGGGAGCGTTTTTTTTTTTTTTTTCGATTCTACGTGATTGCTTTTATTCCTTACGCTCCTCACCCTCCTCTTTCGCAATACTTTTATCATCATCGCCGCTACCATAAACATCATATTCTTCACTAGCATAATCATAATCACAGCTATCATCAAGATTCAAGACCTTAAATTGTCGTCGCCGTCAAGATCATCATCGCTATCATAATCACCATAATCATAGCCAACATCAAGAATCAAAACCATCATTACAGTAGCCATCATCATCATTATTATCACCATCATGACCTTTTCTAGATTGAAAAATACAATTAAATTTTCATATAAAATAGAGACAAAAGATTTACCAGCAGAAAATGAACATAAAGATTTAGATGTATTATTTAGGAGTAATTTTACATTTAATAGTCATATTAATAATATTATGAATTTGTCCTATAAACGTTTAGGTTTTTTTATGATAAATTCTTGTAAATATAAGTAAAAGCTATAATAATTTTGTATAATCTCATTGTTCGATCTAAATTAGAGTATGCTGCGATTACCTGGAACCCAGTTACTAACAAATATATTCTGTTACTAGAAAAAATTCAAAATAAATTTCTAAAATGCTTATATTATAGACTTTATAATAATTATCCTACTTATGAGAGTTATGTTACAATGCTTCAACATTTCCATTTTACTAGTTTGCAAATTAGACGAAATAGTCAATCTTTAAACTTTCTTTATAAAATTATTAACAATAAGTTGGACTGTGTTGGTTTATTTTATTGTATAACATTATATGCACCTAAGCTTAATACATTTCGAAATTTATTTTTCATATCAAGGGCAAATACTGAATCCCACAAAAAGTCCCCAGTTTTCCAAATGTTACAATTATACAATAAATTACATCCTCATCCGAATGTTGATATTTTCAATATGAATTTCTCTAAATACAGAATTATTTGTTATTATATTTTACAGAATATTGTTGTTAGTTCATTTGAAGCTATTTTCACACCTTATTTCAATTTCTCTTTTTTTTTTTCTATTTTGTTTCAGTTTTTAATAAGTGTATGTTTCCTTTTCCTTGTTTATGTTTTATAAATTAGTTTGTCAGTCTTGAACATTGTAATTGGGCTTTGCCTGTTATGTTCAATAACAAATAAATAAATAAATAAATCACCGTGTCCTGAAATTTGACATTTCCAACATTTGGGAACTACATACAGGTTCCATCATCGGAGCAGATAGGTAAGACCGAAGGGGTCGCTTAGCTATGTTGGATTCGTTACGCAATGGTGCGCCAGGCTAATCCTGACCACTATCAATATCGTTGTTGTCATCTGTCATCATCGCTATTACAATCATCATAATCACAACTATCATCAAGATTTACAATACGTAAAATAATCCAGTCTGTGATAGAGGTCACCAGACAAAATTTGTGTACCATTTCTTGTCCACGTTGAATTACAAAGCAACCTCTGCAGTTGAAAGCGTCGTTAAATAAAATACTATTAGGCCTACTACTACTACTACTACTACTACTACTACTACTACTACTCAGTATTCACCAATTCATATACATATTCTTATGAAAGGCACTAAGTGACTTTTTCGGTAAAGTGTTTGTTGCTTATATTTTCAATATAGTCCTATCGATTGGTAATGAATGAAACCACCTACAGCAACTATGTAGGGAGTAGATTACAACCTCTTCTTTAAAGTTGATGAAGAAAGGAACTAACTGTTGCACTTATAGTCAGTGCTAGCGTTTTTGGCCCGTGTCCTTGAGTAAAAAGCCAGTCAGTGAGCACATGTTGCCAGTGCAGCTGAGAACTGTACCACCCAACACGTCACGTCAGCAATCTGTCCACTGCGTCAAAGGCAAGACACTCGCACTTCGCGTTTCTGGGGTGTGGCATTGAGTACACTGTCCAGTCAGTGGCATCTGTTAAAACTTCGGCTGAGAGTGTTACCACCGTCTAAACAGATGTGACGTCAGCAATCTGCCAATCACAGTTGTCGGCTTTCTCGCCCACATTTTGTGGTAAAGATAAGATACTTGCTCTCAACGTACTCATTACTTATTTCACACGCCAGAAACGGTGGTACTGGCTGTACTAATAGTTCCGTTCAATTCCGAAAGTTGCATCACCTGACTTGATACTGGCTGCATTTATGCGACAAATAAATTAATATGTATGTGAATTAAGAGAACCTTAACACTCTTCCAGAGTAATTTATTAGGTTTAGAATAGCTCTACTCGGGTTCTCAGCCAGGAAGCAAATATCCAACTCACCTGGCTGAGAACCCGAAAAGAGTTATTCTACATCAAACGCCGGGAAAGCCCCAAGTCATACATTTTCAAGGTTTGTTTGGAATTATTTAGGAAAACAATAGTTTGGCATGGATTCTGAACAAGCATAAGATCTGCCAGACTTTCTTGGTAAAGGTAAGATACGAACCGCTTAGAAGTGTGCAGAAAATTTTTTATAAACCTTCACTGTATACCACAGAAAATGGTGTTCACTTTTGGTCTCTTACTGTAGTCCAAATGCAAGAGTTTTGTTGGGGACAGCAGCTTGGAGGCGAGCGGCAAAGGATAGAGAAGAATGGAGGAAAAGGATAGAGGAGGCCAAGGCTGGATTGCGGGCAGTGGTGCCATAGAAGAAGAAGAAGAAGAAGAAGAAGAAGAAGAAGAAGAAGAAGAAGACTGTTGTCCAAAAGACAGCAAAGGTTATAACAAAATGCATGCAGTTCCACGAGATATCTGTAAAGAGATTTATTATAACATAGGTTCTTTCTCAGTTAAAACTTCATTATCTGTACTCTGACAAATTATTATTTCAGAGGTTGCAATTTAAATTTATGTTTGCAATAATAACAATAAAGTAATCTGAAGTGCCAATTTATTGTCTGGTACTTTCATGTAGAACTGAAAGAAACTAACTACAATACATTAATTTATTTCTCTAACTACAGTAAAACACAAAATTATAATTTATATCACCAATGACTCATTCTTTACTAGTCTGAAAAATAAAATAAACGTGAACATAACAAATTTAACCTTCCAACACATTTTCTTCAATTTACAGAAAACTATACAAAGTATATATATAGTTCCTTTCACGTTTCACCAATTCATTGTACAGCTGTCAGAAAAAAAAAAGTGGCCGCACTCGTGAACAACGAATATTTTCTAAGTCCACTTCGGATCAAGGTGATGTTACACGATGTTCGCGCTTGTACAAGCAGTTTCGGAACTATGGAGTCATTCGATATCTGCGTCTCGTACAGTAGCGGTAGAGCGCTTGCTTCATGGTTCAAAGGTTGCGAGTTCGAGCCTTGTTCAAGTTTTCATTTTATTTTGTCATCATTCTTTAGCAATATAATTAATATTCAAGTTATCATTTGTAATCTGCTATCGTTCTTTAGCGATATAAATAATATTCAAGTTATCATTTATATTGTTATCGTTCTTTAGCAATATAAATAATATTCAAGATATCATTTATATTCTGTTATTGTTCTTTAACGTCATAAATAATATTCAAGTTATCATTTGTATTCTGCCATTGTTCTTTAGCAATATAAATAATATTCAAGTTATCATTTATATTCTGTTATCATTCTTTAGGGATATAAATAATATTCAAGTCATCATTTATATTCTGTTATAGTTATTTAGCGTTATAAATAATATTCAAGTTATCATTTATATGCTATTATCATTATTTAGCTTCCTGTGGGTTGATCAGCATGTAGAAGAGATATGTTTCAATTTTTTTTATGTTGGTTTATTCTTAACTGCAATTCTGACATTTTGAAAGGGCGTTCCTTCCATTGGCGATTTTAATAGATCTACACGACCTGCTATTATTCTAGATACTATCATTCGCCTTATAGTTGGGAAAAATCTCAACTATGTACATAATATATTTAAGTTACATTCGAATCCACGCCCGAACGCAGCTTCGAATTAGGTCTACTAGGTGTCTCGCTAACCCTACACCACGCCGGTGGTCTGTGTACTTCTCTTTGTAATGAAAGGAGTGGAATCGTACAAATCTTTTGATATCAATATTTCAATATGTGCGAAACCAATTTACTGTACAATTGTAATTCGTAAGCAACATAAGAAATGTATAATATTTTAGTTACAATGAACGCCTTCTAAAATTATTAAACAAATATGTATATTACGTAGTACCTCACATCCGTTGGCATAAAGACGCATAAAACACTGACGTGGCACGAAAGTTTTGCAGTGATATACCGATGAAAAAAAAAGCGAATATACGCCCCACCAACAAAAAACCGGGTAAACTGCGCACAGAACATTCAGAATCAGTGAAACAAGAACGATAAAACACAGCGGATGAGAATTGCAGGGAAATTTGTGTATAAGCACGAAAATGTGCACCATAAATCACGCCTAGAACTGCAATTTTAATTTGCTCCAGTCCTTCTAGCCATTAAATTTATTCTGCAGGTACTTTTGCAGCACTTGAATTCCAATAGACAGAAATTGTAAACATCCCAATGGCTTACCTGCGCGATGACGTCACCTCACAGCAAGTAATTAGACTGCGAAAGGTATCTCACCTGTAACAACGAAATAAATTAAACAATTACACAGTGTCACGTCAAAGCAGGAGAAGCGTCAAGAATGCAACGCTTTAGTGTACAGCAAGGGCAACTGGATGGATGATGGGGAGATCAATTCTGCACACGTATACTGGGTGATTCAGAATAGCAATGTCGAACTTTTTAACAGGTTATTTTAGAGCGCTTTAACAACTGCTCAAGGTTATCTAGCGTCTGAATGAGATGAAGGTGATAATGCCAGTGAAATGAGTCCAGGGCCGAAAGTTACCTAGCATTCGCTCTTAATGAGTTGAGGGAAAACCCCGGATAAATCTCAACCAGGTAACTTATCCCAACCAGGATTTGAATTAATAGTTTGGACCAATGGCAAACTGCGCAACTCCCGACTCATTCTGAGTAAATGATATCAGTTATTGACACCATTTTTCATAAAACAAAACAAAATATACAATTAAGATAACTGAATCAGTCATTTAAGAAAAAGCTCAATGACAAAAAAGTGAAATTTTCAGTAGAGTGAAAAAACATTTTGTGAATGTTGAATACATAAAAAAAATAAATTATGGTTTATTTAACGACGCTCGCAACTGCCGAAGTTATATCAGCATCGCCGGTGTTCCGAAATTTTGTCTCGCAGTTCTTTTACATGCTAGTAAATTTACTGATATGAGCGAGTCGCATTTAAACACACTTTATTGCCATCGTCCTGGGCTGGGATCGAACCCGCAACCTCGAGCACAGAAGGTCAGCGCTATACTGACTGTGCTACCAGACCGACTGTTGAATAAATTAACTCAAAGTTGTCTAAGGCAAAATCAACTTGCACAGAGATGCGTGGAAGAGCCTAATTTTACATGAAATCAAAGCACATGATAAGACACTGTTACTTTCCAGGTATCTTTCTTTTCTCTGTTTCATGCATATGAAGAACTTCTGGGCTCTACGTTGATAAATCATGACCTCCAAAAGTCAGGTTAAAATTGTCATGAAAATAATTTAGACAGTACTTGTATTTAACAGTAGTATAGGAATACTTCTCCTTAAACATCTCACACATCTTCCCGACTTTGAATCGAGGGTCGTTTTCTGCCTGAAGAAACACACTTCTGTAACTGACTCTATTTTGCATTGCATTGCATTGCATTGCATTACTTTGCTTTGCTTTGCTTGAACATAATCTCTGTTTATTATATTCATTACTGTCAGATAAAAGAAGTTCCTGAATGCTGTCACAAAATGTCAGATGAGTTCAGTTTAGAAAGGTCTCCACTCCAGGAATTGAGCCATTTCTAAAATGAACGATATACGAGACACCTTGATTCTCCAATATCATATTGCGGAATTGACTCATTTCATACTGAATACATGGGTCTACCGCCTAGGAACATACAGACGTAGAAAACTCAATTGTGGAAAAAAAATGGAATTGGACCCTTTCTTAAATGACTGATTCAATTACTAAGAATTTGTAAGCAATTTGTATTCATACGAGTGACTTAGATTTTTTTGTTCTTTTTTTAATTTTTATGATATTGGTGATCAAGGCGGTGATGAATCATGTTATGTAAATTTCCAATCCGCCATTTGCCTCTGTAATTGAGGGAAATCGTGTAAAACCCCAGTCAGGTTGGCCGGTCATGGGTTTTGAACCCGGGATCTTACGTAGGCTAGTTTCAAACTTTTCTGTCTGAGCCACCTTGCTCGGTCATTTCGTTCTTATTTAGCCATATTTCTCCATAAATTTTAATTTCGAGCCAATTTAATCATTTCGCGATATCTCGCTTACAACTCTTTCATCCACAGAAGAAAACACTACAAGTATTACAAGAAATTTAGCCGATATCGCTATTAGCAGAAAGTAGGGTTCCTAGTATCAGTGGTGTTAAACGCATATTTTACTAAATATTTCAAAATCAACTTCCTGTAGGATCACAATACTTGCTTTACAGCAAACCTAAGCTATCCCATTATAAACCCCCAAAGGTCCTTAGGGTGGAGGGCTGTTAAGGCTCCCACCCAAGAGGGCTTATATATAGCCCTCTTGCTCCCACCTCAAGAAACAATCTGCAATGGGTAGGGGTAGGGATGTCAGTCTGACGTCTCTATCTCCAAGAAAATAACCCTGGTAATCCTTTCTGTTAGAAGCTGAATGAAGCCGGAGAGATTAGATTAATAGGGAAAATCCGTGACCCCATCGAGAATCGAAACTACGACCTACTGACTTGCAGTACAACGCCTTAATTGCCATGCCAGAAATAGAAAAAGATATGCAAAGTGTATTTATGAGAAATGTAGCTAGAAATTTTCCCATTGCTGGTGCAGTATATACAATTACACTACGCTTGAAAGTTTTTATATATCTTATTCTTCAGGTGAATAAAAAAATTAAAAGGGTATCCTATTCGTTGGGGTTGTGGTAAATACCAGTATCTCAGCCTATGTCATCAGCTACAAAAACTGGGACACCCTTCCTACCATTTTGTTCACTTAGACTTAGAGAGAAGGTGAATTCGGCTTCGAAAAGTTTCGAGTTCTTATGTACTTTACCAGAGATGGAAAAGTTTGAAGGTAGCTGCACCTTTGCTGAATAACCCACAATTGCTTTCTCTCCCATTTAGAACACCGTGTAGGCCTATTATATCCGTATGGAAGATATATATTGATTTTAATTTAAAAAAATACTAACACAAAAGATATCCTCATTCTCCAATCAACTAAAAGAGTATCGTATTCCACTCTCCATTCATCTCAGCTTGTTAATCTGCTTGTCCTAGATACACTTGGTTCGAAACCTTGACGGCAGCAGCTTCTTGTTTTTCCGATTCAATTACTGGCTGATAAAAAATCAAAGATTCAAGGCTCCACGCGGCAACGACCTCGAGACGCCTACAGAGTCACGTGATTAAGAATTATTTAAAAGGAATCAGTCACACACACGGCTGGAGGCTGCACAGGTCCGGTCTGCCGAGCAGCTCGAGGAGGCTGGAAATCTTGCGCGATTGGGAGCGGAATGGATGCACTGTCATTTTATTTTGACTTCGTCATCATTTTCGGTGCCCTTCACTAATCTACAGATAAAGAGCTTCTTTAATTGTTTGCACAGCAAATTTTGACAAAGATTTTATTCGCATAATACTTGTTCTACCATGTTGTTTTCTCATTAGAAAGTAGAAAGTAAGCTATATTGCAATGCTACGAAACATCGACTTCGATATTTTCGCGGATATAGGGTACCTAACCCGAAACAGCGGTCTTGGGCTTACCATCTTTCTGTCTCCGATCCGTGTGTGTACGGCGATTGCTCCTAAACTGCTGGAAGAATTTTATTTTTATACAGACTCATTTTTGAGTCAATTTATTCCAAAATAATGCACATAAAATACAATACTTTTACGTAAATAATTAATCAACAATGTTATTTTAAACCAAAAATACAAAATGGCAATCAACTTAAAATCGATCCTAAAGTTCTGATGAAAGACTTCGTATTTCTCCTCATGGATATTGACTCTACAATAAAAATGGAACCCCCTTCTTCTCCTGGTATTCCCCTTGTTCTCCTTACATTATACTTCTCCATTTCTCCTCATTGTTATCCTTCTATTCAACTTGTTATCCTTATTTTCCCCTTGCTCTCTTTGTATTCTCTCAAATTGTTACGAATAAAATAATGATACTCTACGAGGGGAACGCTCCATCACTACATAATAAAATAAACGCACTTGGAAGAAGACACATATCCACATGCAGTGGAACTGAAACTAAAACCGTAATGTAACTATCACAATGCAAGACTGATTATATCGATGTCATTTCTCTTCCGACTGTACTCTTGAATATCATTCAAGTTAATCTCGCGACCTTTCCTGTCGCTCGCTCTTTCTTATCGAATTATTTCGTTCGCATTCATATCGTCGGTAATCCCTGCTTGCAAGACCTATACCATTGTATTATATTATATACTCAGATCTTACTTACTTACATACTTACTTACTGGTTTTAAGGAACCCGGAGGTTCATTGCCGCCCTCACATAAGCCCGCCATAAGTCTCTATCCTGAGCAAGACCAATCCAGTCTCTATCATCATATCCCACCTCCCTCAAATCCATTTTAATATTATCCTCCCATCTACGTCTTGGCCTCCCCAAAGGTCTTTTTCCCTCCGGCCTCCCAACTAACACTCTATATGCACTTCTGGATTCGCCCATACGTGTTACATGCCCTGCCCATCTCAAACGTCTGGATTTAATGTTCCTAATTATGCCTGGTGAAGAATACAGTAAGTGCAGTACTGTGCTGTGTAACTTTCTCCATTCTTCTGTAACTTCATCCCTCTTAGCCCCAAATATTTTCCTAAGAACCTTATTCTCAAACACCTTTAACCTATGTTCCTCTCTCAAAGTGAGAGTCCAAGTTTCACAACCATAAAGAACAACAGGTAATATAACTGTTTTATAAATTCTAACTTTCAGATTTTTTGACAGCAGACTGAATGATAAAAGCTTCTCAACCGAATAATAACAGGCATTTATTTGTTACTGTTGCTCCCAGGTATTTGAATTTTTCCATCTCTTCAAAGGATAAATTTCCAATTTTTATATTTTCATTTCGTACAATATTCTCGTCACGAGACATAATCATATACTTTGTCTTTTTCCAAACCTATCTCTTTATTTGCTTCAAGTAAAATTCCCGTGTTTTCCCTAATCGTTTGTGGATTTTCTCCTAACATATTCACGTGATCCGCATAGACAAGCAGCTGATGTAACCCGTTAAATTCCAAACCCTCTGTGTTAACCTGGACTTTCCTATATACTCATATCTACTTCACATATTTTAAGACCTATGTCTTCACTGTTTGTTTATAATATAAGTTATCTGTAGGTTTATTAATGATTTGATGATGGTTCAGTGGAACCGAAAACGTTAATCTATTATTAAAAACAAGGCATATTTTGTGTTTATCACACTCGTAATTTGATAAGTCTGACGGTCTTAACAATAAAAACCTTGATATTCATTTGGAAACTTTCATCATCACCAACCATCGTCATCTATTGTCATTCGACTTTTCCCGTAATTGAAACGGAATATTTTATAATTTTCATGTGAATGCATCTGAATGTAAAAATTAATACATACAAATGGGCCACTGTGTGGAAAGTGCAAGTACTCCGCAACTATCTCATTACGAAGAACGCTCGTGAATTTAGCTGCAAACATCACAATGTAATACACGAACAAATATTTAGTATTTGTCACAACGAATGATGCATTAATCAAATACGACGATATAAAAACTCGACGCAGATTATTAGGGATAATATATGGATTTGTAGCTTATAAGTAAAAAAAAAGAAGAATCATAAATAACACAATTTAAAATGTGTTTCACTGTTTAAACACAACAGTAATTAAAAAGAACAACACAGCGGGGTTCCTCCAATATTGCTGACAACGATAGGGATCAATACCACCACCATGGTGCCCATTCCACCATATTAATATTTAAATTGGATTTGACAGTGTTGCATAATCTATTTCCCCAGCTGCAGCCAGACAGGACCCAGTGGAGCAGACGAACGTTTTATAAAGCTCGGATATAACACGCCACACAATCGCAGGTGGAGGGAACAGATCATGTTCAAATCTCGTAAGTGTCAAAAGAATTCACGAAGCCAGACCGCAGGGGATCTATTCAAGAGAACAAAAACGAATATACACTAACAGATGGATAGTAAAAAGTCAATCAATGTAAATTGGTGTGCATCATGTTGAACTAGCATTAGTCTAATTCTTGTGGGATTTCGAGACGTATTATACACCTCGCAGAGAAAAATGGACGCAGGTGAAACACGCTCGTAACTGGATATCTTGTGAGGATCTGAGAGATTCTAGTATATATGATTATATTTGTCTCGGATACAGTAAGCGAAAAATAGAAACAGTGAGGATATTTTTATACCAGGCGTAGTAAGAGAATGACAGGGGATAGTAAGTATCGGGTCATCATTTTATTTTTACTAACATTTTTAATATTAACCTGGCTATACCTTTGGATAAATGATTGAGACTCGGAAACACCGTTTGCTACCTCCTTCCACGACTGGAGTTCGATGACACTGGCGTAAAATACAAACAAATCACTTTACTAGGTATAGGAGGGAAGAAAAGTAGTTCATCCATTTACGTAAAGTAGGAAATATCGCGATTTTGAGTGTGATAATTTTCATTAGGTTTTGTTTAATCAAAATACAGTACAGTATTAACAGTAATTGTTTTTACTCACGAACTGAGTTATCCATGCGACCGTATTCATTATGCAGTGTATATTATACTGTCTACAGCACATTAGCGTACAATATAGAGAGTGAAGTTAAAATGAAAAATAATCATAATATGGATATTTAAACACATTCTTGAAAATGGTGGCCGTTCATTTCGATACAGGCTTCAGTTATTTTGTGCCTATTATCGCACTATAGACTATTGCATCTAATTCTAATTACCAGTTTCGTCCTTCATACTTAGTAACTCATGCTGAAATAATTCTGTACCTACTCTATAAATGAGTACCTTACGTACTGTAAATTCAGTCTTTACTTCTGCCCGACCCGCACAGATAAAATTACTCAGACATGCTATCTACTGTCCGTCCAAGTGGTTATGTCGCAGGATCGTAGAAGGGGGAGGGGAATCACGTGATAGTTAATTACTTAACAAGGCCCTTTTATTTAAGTTATTTTAAACAGTTTCATAATATTACGTAGACGTCCAATTAATTCCTAACAGAAATTAATGTTTTCAGAAAAGAGCTAAGAAAGCCCAGCCACTAGTCTTTACAGTGGAGCGAGCAGAAGCAGGTGGGGGAAATCGGGATGCGACGTAGGCAAAAGAACGACAGTACCTGTGCGAAAATATGATTCGATATTGAAAGTTTTCGTCACCGGAAAACGCGAACATATTTCTGGAACGTACTATACTCACTAACTCAGTACTGTTTACTATATGCGGCCTGGTTCTGTGTGGAGGACAGTTGGAACTTCGTTAGTAGAAGGGGTGGGAGTGAAGTATATTCAAAAACTCAGGTCCAATAAAATTTGAAGTAAAAATAAAATGATGTCCCTGTATATGTTTGTATCATCATCATCATCATAATCATAATCATCAACAACAACAACATCACGAGTTGAGCCGGTAGGCCAGTTCCGTCCCCATTAGAATTGTTCTCTCCAACGAAACCTAGGACGTCCAACACTTCTCCTTCCTCTTGGAGCATACTGGAAAGCTTTCTTGGGAATTCGGTTCCAGATGTTCTAGATGTTCCATCCACCTATTACGTTGATTTGTTAACTTTTGTGTTATTCCCTCTATCCCTAATTCTTTTCTGATCTCTTCATTCCTCTTGTGTTGTAATAAAGAATATCCCGCCACTGATCTTAGGAATTTCATTTCTGAGGCTTCTAGTCGTCTTTTGTCTCTTTCTGTTAAGGTCCATGTCTCTACTCCGTAAAGTAGTACTGGAAGGGCTGCTGTTTTGTAGAGTTTTAACTATTTCTTTCGTTGTTCTTTTTCCTAAGCTCCGTCTAATTGTTCCACATATACCTTGAAATCTAGTCATCTTTTCTTCCATATCTCTTTTTTCCATATAAGAAATATTGCATCCTAAATATTTAAAATTACTAACTTGGTCAATAACTATTTTCGACCTTTTATGCTGGGTCCCTATGAGAGCCATTGTTTTTGTTTTAGTGTGTGATATTTTTAAATTATAGCTTTTGGTTATTTGACTCATTTTATAAGCTGTACTTTGAAGGTTGTATTCTGTATCTGCAATCACCACTTGGTCGTCTGCAAAAAGTAGGCAATTTACAGGTGTTTCATCTCAGATAAAATCATAGTTTAAAATATTCAGCCAGTCATCAATGTCTTCGTTAAGATATATAGCCTATTGAATACAGTAGGTGATAGTGTAAATTATTTTCATTGAAGTATATTAATAGATTACATACTCTTCACTGTGCTTGAAGACGCCGAGTTACTGTATTTTTAATTATCGAGACACAAAATGTATATTTTCCGCAGTTTTTATTTTCAACATTTGTGATAATAAATCCAAGTTGGTCCTACTTGCTTTGCAAAGGTCTTCTTCAACTTTTATTTTTAAATCAGAATCTTACTAACTTTAAAAGTCACTGATTATAAACTCTTACTGAACGCTTCGGAACTATATTGCGTACTGAAGTTAATTATGTAAGTTCACCTTTTTAAAATTTCTAGACTACAAGATCACAACACGAACAATGTACAAGTGTGTAGTAAAATTCAAAGGTAGCCGCTTGTGGGAAAGTGTCCACAGAGAGTTCTCAAAAGGACAACAAAATATGTTCTGTTTTCTCTTTTAATAATGGCCTCTATGAGCAGGACTTCTTCCGTGAGCAGATAAAGGGAAATAAACGAAGTCAGCATTAGGCACAAGGACATCACAATGAAATGAGTTCGGCAAAAAAAATAAAATAAAGAGAAAAGCTACTGGTGGGAACCATGTGAAACACAGTAACAAAATGATGAAAACTGTCGGCAGTCTTAGATGACTAGTAAAGTGTGGGATTTGTATCGGCACGGCGCGGGGGAGTACCTAAGCAATAAGCGGAAACACTGTGTGGTGCATGTCGGCTTATCGTTTGAAAGGATTAAAAAAATGAAAACTCAATATGAAGAGCTTTAATGTATTACCACAAGTAATGCATACTGGTAGACTGGGAACTCAAGTAACTGTTATCACTGTTTTATTTGTTGGTACTCGAAAATAATTTCAATTATGGTGTACTTGATTCTATTTAATTAGGAAGAAACACCATATGTTATTATTTTAATAACACAAATTCTGAATACAGATCCAGACAGCTGATGATTCTCTACGTATTTCATACGCTTTAATTCCGATCAACCTCTATAATTTGGGATAAGCAGACATATAAATAATAATAATAATAATAATAATAATAAAGGTATCCCCGTAACATGCCATAAAGGCACTTGGGGGGCATGCTTTCCATGACCTCGGCAATAGAATAAGGTGATAATAATAATAATAATAATAATAATAATAATAATAATACTTTATTGCCACAACAATGGTACATATTGCTTTTTTATATAAAAACTCTAGCACCCCCAGAAAGAGTAAGGAGGCTCAGGAGGCATTTCACATAATGTTAAGACATTTTATTAAATAACAGAGTAAAAGGTAAAAAAAAAATGTGATAGTAAAGAGTAAATTTTACACGAAGCACGAAAAGCGATAGGTTTGGAAGTAAACCCCGAAAAGACCAAGTATATGGTTACGTCTCGTGACCAGAATATTCTATGAAATCGATATATAAAAATTGGAGATTTATCGTTCGAAGAGGAGGCAAAATTCAGATATCTCTCGGGAGAAAATTAAACGCAGAATAAATATGGGAAATGCTTGTTATCATTCGGTTGAGAAGCTTTTGCCATCTAGTCAGCTCTCAAAAAATCTGAAAGTTAGAATTTATAAAACAGTTATATTACCGGTTGTTGTTGTGTATGGTTATGAAACTTGGAGTTTCACTTTGAGTGAGGAACAGAGATTAAGGGTGCTTGAGAATAAGGTTCTTAGGAAAATATTTGGGGCTAAAAGAGATGAAGTTACAGGAGAATGGAGAAAGTTACACAACGCAGAACTGCACGCATTGTATTCTTCATGTGACATAATTAGGAACATTAAATAGAGACGTTTGAGATGGGCAGGGCATGTAACACGTATGGGCGAATCCAGAAATGCATACAGAGTGTTAGTTGGGAGGCCGGAGGGAAAAAGACCTTTGGGGAGGTCGAGACGTAGATGGGCGGATAATACTAAAATGGATTTGAGGGAGGTGGGATATGATGATAGGGACTGGATAGGAACTGATAGCGGGCTTATGTGAGGGCGGCAATGAAACAGCGGGTTCCTTAAAAGCCATAAGTAGCTCAGTAAGTAAAGAGTAAATTTTACATACCAATTTATTAATCGTGTAATAAATGTAGTCACATGTACAATAAAACTACTTACAGATTCTTAAACCTATTTATTTTCGGAACAATTTAGTTTTTGGTTTTACTACCCTAGTCCTTACCGTAACATAGTTATTAAACATTAAACTGTAGTTACGCTCCGCGTGTCGCCTCCGTGTGACGGTGCAAAGCCAAGTGTACGCTCGTAGATGTTATTTCGCTCAATCCGACATCCCTGACTTCGAGATGACGTTGCCAGCAACGTTGTTAGATATTTCATGCACATATCATATCTTAATTGCAGGATTATAATCAAATGTACGATCAATTTGGTTTGCGCTTTATATCTCGATGTCGAGTGTGAGAAACTGTGATGAGATTACTTTTCCATTTAAACATTTACATAGAAAGATTCCCCATTATAAATGTGTCGAAAAATGGACTCAAGATACATGTTTAGATTATTCAATTAGTTTAAGAACGCATCATTGATCCATGTAATGTAGTGTACAGTGAAAGTAAACATATTTATTTAGCTTGTAAATGCTCTTTCAACTTTTAAAGTTCAAACATTTCTAGCAATGGCAATTATTCCTTTTATTTTCTCTTTAGTTTGTATGTTTAAATGATTGATGTGTTTCTCAATAGATATAGAGCAGCCGTTTCCAAAAGCGTACTCCCGAGTAAGCCCCTGAACGGGACCGAAGCCAATACGTAATGAGCGCGTTCCGCCTCACCCATCCCCACCTGTACTGTACTCGATGTTTATGCGCAAACGAAGAGCAGTGGCGGACTGCCATTATCACTGTGTTGGTCGGAGTGTTCCACATTTTCACAATGTCTTCTAATCATGGACGTAATACATTCAAGGATGAATAGGAAGAGACTTTTTTTTTAGTTAGTGGGAAGAATGTGAAATGCTTAATTTGTTCGAAAATTCTTAAGGGTGTGTTAAAATTCAACATGCGACGACACTACTCGACTCTGCACAAAGAATATCATACAATTACAGACATGTTGGACATGTGAAAATAATTTATTCTGGGGCTATCTGTATAACTGTTGGTTATACATAATAATCAGTATATTACAATACGTTTACACTCAATTCCGCATGACAAACATATAGTTTTTTATTTAATTTTAGGTGAAATGCGTAGGCCTACAAATATTTTGATAAATAAAAAACAATAAAATACAAACAAAAATCACACACGTGTCCTCAGTCTTAAACAAAAAAAGCTTCTTGCTATCTATGTTCTAGCTTGGAATATTAGAAAATCAATGAAGCCCTTTACAGAAGCATCATTTGTAAAATCGTGCATACAGGACGTTACTAAAATACTGTGTCCAGAACAAAGTTAAAGTTTAAGAAAATTAAATTGTTTCCAATTAGAGTTCAGAGAAAGAATTTCAAGATTTTAAATGTAATTGAATCTGAAGTCGAAACCACAATTAACCAATTTGTAGCTTATTCACTTGCACTGGACGAAAGCACAGATGGAAACGACAAAGCTCACCTTGTCATTTTCATCCGAGGAGTTAATGAACACTTTCCTGTGTCTGAATGTCTTCTAGGTGTAATTACCAGACATCGGATTCTAGGGCAAATGCCTATTTTGTTTCTTTAGGAGAAAAGTAAAAATAATTATTAATATTTGTGTTTCATGGAAATTGAAAGGTATTCAAAGATTTTTATAATGCCCTAAAATGCCCTAAAACGGTTATTAGAGCCTAATTTGTTAATATTCGCCTAAAAATGCCTAACTCACTGTAAAGTTTCGCATTTTACTCTTACTTTTTATAATTTATACATGCATTCACTGCGAAATTTAAAGCATTTAAAAAGTGGAAAGTTTGCTTCACACCGGCCATGAAACCATTGATAAAGGAAACAAAATGTTTTGAATCTCACAACACCGAATTTAACATGTTTGGAGGCATAAATGCCGACAAAGAACCAACCTTAGTTTTGAAGCAGGCAACAATCACAACATGTGCTGCTACCGATTCAAAGATATACTATACTATAAAAATGACTGTTTTCGGTCTGAAACCGATTAGCTGTACTGCCCTTCAGAGTGTCATAAAATCACAATTTTTGGAGAAAGAGTGTTTTTGAAATATTTATGAAAAGTCGTAAAACTGCGAATTAGTAGGGTAAACCGTTACAAAATATTTAAAAGAATGGCCCTCCTAGTGTTAACACTACCAGGAAATGCAACAATAAGTGGAACTTTGTATTTTTGTCCAATTGAATCTCAATAACAACGGTTCATTTGAATGCTCGTTAACAGTTGCTCTTTCCCTCACCTTATTTGTGTTGAGAAGTTTTGAGCGGTAGGACGTTTTCCTGTGAAGTTTAACGCGATAATGCCGAAAAATATAAGTGCAAAATCTACATTGATCCGGCAATGGCTAACAGAATATTCAGAATTCACTTATGATGGAAAAATAATATTCTGCAAGATTTGTAGCAAACAGGTATGTAACAATAGTTGAAATATATAAATTCTATTAATTTTAATGAGTAGGCCTATAATAATATTTATACATTGACTGAGCTATCCTGAGGTATAATTCTTTTTAAGACCACTACACTTTAACCTTTTAAATTCCGATAGTTAAAGTATTTGCAGGTCATTAAAATTTTGATTGTTCGAACCCACTAACTTTGTGATAGAAATACGGCAATACAACAATTAGGATTTTATTTTAATTCAGTTTACTTTACATTTTTAGATTTCGCAAGAAAAGAAGTGCCACCTAAAGCAGCATGTGCAAGGAGCGGCTCATAAGGCTAAAGCTCAGCAGAAAAATCAACTGCAACAAACTTTACTAACACAGCATACTTCATCCAATCTCAGCAGCAATTTCTATGCTGATTTAACCAGAGCGTTTGTTGCTGCTAACATTCCCTGGAATACAATTGAAAATCCGGTTTTAAGACAGTTTTTACAAAAATACTGCAAACAAAATATCCCATCTGAGTCGACCCTAAGAAAAAATTACTTAGACAGAATATACAATGAAACTTTAGCTTCCATTCGGGTGGATATAGGTGATTCTTACATATGGGTCTCTGTGGATGAAACTTCAGATCCTATGAATAGGTATATAGCAAATATGGTAGTAGGAAAACTTAGTCCTGATGGACCTTCGATTCCACACCTCGTATGTGTTAATAAGCCATTGCTTATTTTGTAAATAAAGGCCTACAGTCTTTATACTCAGGTAATATAGACGATTCTAAAGTTCTGTTGTTTTGTACTGATGCTGCCTCATACATGGTTGCTGCAGCTCCACTTCTTAAAACATTTTATCCTAACCTCACGCATGTAACCTGTCTAGCACATGGCCTTCACAGGGTTTCTGAAACAATCCGGAATGAATTTCCTCTTGTCAATTCGTTTATTTCTAACACAAAAAAAATGTTTTTGTAAAGCCCCATCCAGGATTTCAATATTCAGATAGAACTTTCCAGATATCCCACTCCCACCTCAGCCGGTTGTTACACGATGGGGAACCTGGATTCAGTCAGTGGTGTATTATTCTAAGTATTTTAAAGAAGTGGTCACAGTTATTGATAAATTACCTCAAACTGATAGTGCAGCGTGTGTGAAAGCAGTGAAAGATTGTCTGAATGACTCACGAATGAAAAACGACATTGCCTACATAACATCAAACTTTTCTTTCATGCCTGCAAGCATTGAGCAATTAGAACGTGAAAAACAATCTCTTTGTAGCCAAATAGTAATAGTAAAGGAAGCTCAAGTGAACATACATTCTGCTTTGGGCGAAACTGGGAAAAAAGTTAAAAATAAGTGGGACAACGTATTAAGTAAGAATGTAGGATTTTCATTGTTGGAAAAAGTATCAAGAGTGATATCGGGGGAAAGTGTAAATGTTCCAGTAAGTATTGATGTTTCTATTGTACCTAATTTAAAATTTGCGCCTCTCACATCAGTTTCGGTTGAAAGAAGTTTTTCTGCTTTCAAAATGATTCTCAGTGACAAAAGGCAAAGGTTAACTGTGGAGAATTTAGAAAAAAATCTGGTGGTGTACTGTGCAGATAATTACAATAAAGTCTGAGCATGGAACTGAATTTCAATAACTTAAAATGAGTAATCTTGACATCAATAATCATTATTTCATTAGTTTCAATATATTAAATTTGTGCAGCTCTGTTTATAAATATAATATAGTATTCTTTTTTAATGTTTAAACATACTTTTTTGTGCGTATTTTAGTGTATAACTAAAAATTTCAGTGAAAGAAATAAGTATGATACCTTGATGTGCCTAAAATGCCTATTTTCATTAAAATAGAGCCCAATTTTACAAATTTTGAGTTTATTTTAGGCGCCTAAAACTGCAATTTTTAGTGCCTAAAAATCCGATGTCTAGTAATTACAAAATACAACTGGAGAAGAACTTTTCCAGGCACTGAAAGGCACCATAGAACAGAAGAGGAATTTGCAATGGCTTGTGTCTATAACAACAGACGGGGCTCTTTTCATGTTATTATTTGTAAACATAAGCAGACCGTTGCCACGATCCCCCACTGATCGCTTCCATCTGTTGAGGTATGAGTCCCTTTCCTGCTCTAGCCTTACGGCACACTGTGTTCGGCGGGCAGCATCGAGAGCACGAATGACGATACGCTTTTTGGAGACCTCTGATATAGAGGTTGAACAGTAAGTAATGTCATTAATTCCAAGGGGTTGTTCTTTGAGATATTTTAAACAGAAAAGTTTAATACAATTTTGCTAGCTTTTGTTTCCTTTCGAGATAAAAAATGTTTTATGTGAAATATTTCATAGCGTGTCTTGGAAAAGCCATTGATTTAATTCCCAATATGCTCAGTCAATTTAAGAAAACAGTGTATTATGATGATAAATGATTGAAATAATTTTAATTTTGTCCTTTAAATTTGCAGGAATTTGATCCGAACAAACGTTACTTTTAAAATTCCTTTGCACAACGAAAAATTACATTTGTTCGGATCACATTTCTGCAAATTTAATGGACAAAGCTAAAATTGTTTCAGTCGTTTATTATCATAATACACTGCTCTCTTAAATTGACTGAGCATATTGGGAATTACATTAATGGCTCCCCAAAAACACGCTATGAAATGTTTAATGTAAAACAATTTTTATCCCCAAAAGGAAGTAGAAATAAGCAAAATGCATTAAATTGTTTGTTTGGAATATCTGAAAGATTAACCCCCTGAATTTAATGAATTACTTACAGTCCACTCTATATAAGGCCTAGTTGAATTGAAAGTACATAATGTATATTCATATCAAGGCGCATGGCTTAAAAACGGGAAATACGTGTTAATTTCGTTGGAAATACAAATTTTTTAACTAGGCTGTATGACCTGATGGCGGTGACTAAGCCTATTATGAACGCTAATTCCCAGTTCATTCCTAATAGCAGGCATTTTGCAAGAAAAATCCCAGTGAATGCATCAGGAATCCTACTATACATTATATCAACACTGCATTCGCAACCCTCCAAGGACAGCAGTGTAAACGCAGCGAATGTCGCTTCTTATTAAAAGCGGCTCCTAAATGGTTATAATTATATTAACATTTTTTTTTAATTCATGAAAATATATTTAAATATACCCATATAACTATTTGCCGAAAGATCTCGATTAGAGGCACAATTCTGTAAATAACTTTTGTCTTATGTAATGATATTAGGAGACATAAAATCTAAACAGTTTTATTTATTTATACGGAAAAAAGAAAGAAAATATTTTCAGCCAACTTTAAGCAAAATGTTATTTTATATTCGCCTTCTCAATAAATATAACGCCAGTAAAAATATATTCAGTGAAATTACGTATTTATGGATCAGAAGAAATCGTTAATGTGGGTGGACAGATGAGCAATCGAACAGACGGTTTTCCAAGAAACGCCTTTGCGTTATCAGATATTTTGAAAACATGTTATTTCCGGAACATCTCAAAATAGAATTTCTGTAACATCACATCCTATCTCGATATAATAAAAAAAAAGAACTTCATTTTGCAGTATAATACAAATCAAGTACACTGAGCTTTTCCAGATTATTTTTACGAATAAACCCACAAAGAATTCACGATTTCAAAGTTATATCAGTTCAGAATTTTAACAACGATAGTCATTTTTTACGCCGCCATATTCATTAAATGACATGAAGTTTGCAAACACGATAATAACAATAACACTGCATTGCAGAAGTTTAAAATATTATCTCAAGAATGAAATGTTAAGGTGTGTTAGCGATTGATATGTAAAAAATAAGTAGTGACACAAAATGAAATAAAATACAATGTATTTCACACGCTATTCTTTATGTTGGCTAGTAACTTTAACTATTCTCCATTTTTATTGCTATCGGAAGTTGGGGCAGCGGAACATCATTCCAATCTAAAGTTCAAGACTAGACAATGCGGGGTATTTTCCAGTTAGATTCTTTCCTCTGCGTGTACATTATCCAGCCATAAATCCATCGTTTGCGAGCAGGATATTTTCTACTAATATGAAAGCATATTTCACGCTGTCACTACGAATATATCCTTAGCACGGAAGTTTGAATAATCATAAGGAAATATAACAAGGGACCTATACCTAGTCATATTTCTTACTGCAGATGATAGAAGAAATGAGAGGAGAGGGGAGAATATTGGTGGAATTAAGAAGGGAAACGGGAGTACACTGAGGAAAAAACCCTCTGAAAAATCTGCTTTGCCCGATAAAATTTCCAACAGGACAAACTGGTGATCAAACCCGGATAGAATACCTCCGCTCTACCACTCACATGTCAGTTACAGATGCGGCTGCAGTTGACATGGCATTAGATAAAATTTTAACATCAATTACCTTTCAAATTATATAATATAATACCAATAATTGCTAAATCAATATATATTTATATTTTGGTACTGAATGCGGACTTAGATTTTAATTATTTTCGAATCGTTATATCGATTACATACGCCTTTTTATATTAATTTTATAAGAATTATAAAATCTGTTTGTTCAAATTTTCCATGTGTCAATATTCAGTACTTTCATTCAGGGGTACAGTAATAGTAGTAGTTTTATTTTGCCTGGCAGATTTACGGCCATAAGACGTTCTCTTCCATTCAACCAGATTTCAATAATATATATGAAATACAAAATTATGTGATAGATTACAAAACAACACAAAAAAGATACCTTAGAAATCACATAAAATATAGTAGAAAAAATTCAAATAGTCAAGATCAGTTACATAATATAAGGAGAATATAAAATAAAGTAGAAAATTACATATAATCACAATAAGATTGGCATGCATAACATAAGGGGGGGGGGGTGAATATATATATATACACACACACACATACACATAAGACATAAACTGCTCGAGATAAATTCGATGATTACTTCACTTGAGATATAGTTTACAGTTAATATACTAATAGGAAAATGCATGTGTGTTACAAGACATAAAAAGTTGAATTGCAAAATCGTACTATATGGCATACAGATACAAACGATTAATATATCAAAATAATAAAAAAGGAAAAAAAGAAGAGAGAGGAGAAAAAATAACAACTTTATCATTTAAGACTATTTCCGCAAGAGTCTAGTTCTGTTCAATAAAAACATTTCTAATTAGAGTGTACTTAAAAGATTTTAGACTCCGACTGCTCCTGATTTCCTGTGACAAGGAATTCCAGGAACGGGCTGTGTGTATTTTGAAGGAAGCAGAGTAGAGAGATGTTTGATGATATGGAATTGATAGAACAAGGTTATGCTGTGAACGTGTATCACGGTTGTGGTGGGATGCTAAAAGTGTGAAGTGAGGAACTAGCTAAATAGGGTATAGTAAACAAAATAGTATCAGGACGCTTCGCAAAAAGATTATTATTATTATTATTATTATTATTATTATTATTATTATTATTATTATTATCAGCATTATTATTATTATTATTATTATTATTATTATTATTATTACCCTGAAACACTATCTTTCAAGCAATGATAAATAATCACTAGGGTTAATGCTTCAGGAAGAAATATAAATTTTTATGAACAACCTCGCACATTTTATGTAGACTTACATTTATGTGAAACATATGAAAAAGATACAGAATACGAGTACTTTCAGGAAAATGCTGCCTAGTTGTTGCTTTATACAAAGAGCAGAATTGATTTCCTTCCGAAAAGTAGAGAGGAGGGTTCATTTAACCTCCTGGCGATGTAAGAAAACTGCGCTACTAGGCAGCGTTTGAGCGCTTAGATTTCCCGGAAGCAATCTTGTCTAATTAAATTGCGATCTCGCTCCAGGCAGCTGTTTCCAGAACCGGTCCGACCGACTTACACTTCGAATCTTCTAACAAGAATGAAGTAAGAATTAATAGCATTCAACTGTCAACTGATGAGTCGCAGTTTCATCTGATTGATTCAGTGCACGTGAAGCATGACATGCCGAGTACCCAAATCGAGTCATTTGCTGTGTGCAATTCCAGTCAACAGACCGCACTTCAATCACGTCAGTCTATCAAGTGCCAATATTCCTTTAGGTCGGACAAAACTTGCAACTTTAACGCTGAATATCGAACTTATATTCTTGTCGCAGTTCATCTGCAATTGAGGTTCCGTGTCATTTTCTTCACATCAAAATTGACTAACGAACTAGAGAATTATAAATCTACTCTTTAAAGCAGGGCTGGCATTTGGCTTCCCGTATGAGCGTTTTACCAGCACGGACAAATGAAATCATGTTTGTTCCCTCGCGGGCAGGACTGTTACCCCTCTCTAAGATAAGGGGAAGGGGAAAGTAGGCAGTTCGTTTCGTACAAGTCAGGAGTGAAGTATGTACTACGTATCTCCATGGATGTCGCACAGTAGAAACTGGAACTGAGGTTAACAATGACTGGAAATTGTTCTTTTTTTAAAGAATCAAAGTAAGGAGATGGACAGTGTCTTATTTGTAAAAACATGTCAGGAATAGAAAATATAATTTAAAGCGGCATTATGATGTGTCCACGCTGAAAAATATGTTTTTGTCGGACCATCGGATCTGTAACCCCGTAAAATATGCGAACTGAACCCTAATTCCTTCTCAGTCTCGGTAATTCATTTCTCTCCCTGCATTTCTATCTCTCTCCCTTTCTGTCCCCCACTACTCTCAATTTTGAGCCTTCTTGCGGGACAGTTTATTTGCACTTGTAGTCCAGTGTTGTCAACTCAACATGAACACTATAGCTCGGAGTGGCGAAAGAAATATTATTAAGCAAGTACGTAATAACATTTTGCGGTGAAGAGAAACAAACAGGTCACTATCTGTTTCCTATAAATCAGGCAACGAAAAGAGCAGCTGCGATCAGAGGTGACGCTTATTTTATTTCAATTGATTACGTATTAAAATTACTTAACAAATACTAATAATACAACATTTTTATGTAATTTATACAGGCAGGTCAGAGCGCCTAATAATGAAAATCGGGAGAGAGGGGGTTTGTGCAGGAGATGAGAAGCTAGAATCACCAGGGAAGAACAGACCAAGAGAACCTTTAATTCTTGTAGATGATATGAACCGATGTATTTTAAGACGAAAGATACAAGAATTTTATACCGTACAGAAAAAAGTTCCGACATTGAAGAAATTACTGAAGGTTGCGAGAGAAGCAATAATTTCCAAAGTTGGAGAGAAACACTACGGAAAGTGATTCGAGACATGGAATTTAGGTTTTAAAAACGTAGAAATACAAGATGTATTTTGATTGAAAGAAATGATATTGTAGCATGGAGGACCAGTTATTTATGACACCATTTGATGGAAGTTTGGCAACATCCCTATTCGGCAAGGTTCGTGGCCTGCTGTTTGATGTGGTGGGAGGAAAGCGGGTGGAATGGAGTGAGTACAAGTGTTAACTTTACCAAGAACGACGACAGCGCTGAAGGGGCACAGATCCGATGGTCCGACAATACTATCGTTAGTGATGAAAGGATGAATTTACTCACTGTACTTAGTGAGGACGTAAGGCAGGGCTGGGCATTGGGAGCGGATCCAGACTCTAAACGGGGACGCTTAATATTCATCCGTCACTAAATCAACGCTGCGCGGTGTTCGGCGGGGAAGAAAGGGGATGAAGAGAAATCATATGGCTCCCCGTGAGAGAGTAGAATCCGCTCTTGCTGCCCAGTCCTGACATAAGGCTAAGTGGTATTATTTCAATTTGTATTTAATGTGTTTAACAATCTAAAGTTCGATCCTGAAGCATAATACTGAGAACAAAAAGAATAATGCCAAGATTAAGAGCAAGTGTGACGGATTGAACTTCGTAGGTTAAGAAGCTGTAGAGAGGCTTGCTGTATCAAAGTCCATTACAAAAGAATACAAAAGAATTAAAAAAGAATTAAAAAATATAAATACTATTGATACTCTATATAAAACTCTAGTTAGAAGTAAGCTAGAGTATGCGTCTGTAATATGGTCACCTCAGTTCCAGTCCCATCAGATGCAAATAGAAAGGATACAGAAAAGATTTTTACCTTATTTATATTTAAAAAAAACATCACGTATCGTCTTATGACAAGCAAATTTCATATAATCAGTTACTTTTTTAATTTAATTATAAAACTTTAAAATCTCGACGATTAATAAATAGCCAAATTTTACTCTATAAGACTGTTAACGGTATATTGAATAACTGTGATTTTCTTAAATTCCTTCAGTTCAATGTAAAAATAACAGAATTACGTCATAGACAACCTTTTATTATTCCTATTCCTAGAACTGTTTTCTTCAAGAACTCTCCATTGTTTGTTATGTGTAATACTTAAAACTCTCTGTCTTTAAACTGTGATTCTCAATTGGATTTCAGTTTAACGATTGAAAAAAGTCATACAATATTAAAAAGAATTGTATTTCCTTAGATATTTAAATTATGAAGAAGTGTATTATAATGTTTTTACTCTAGTTTTTAAATAATTTTGCATCATTATATTGACATTTGGCACTATATTAACTGTAATATTATATTCTAGCATCTATTACCATTATGTGTTTTCTTTCTTTCGTTTGTATTGTTTGTTTTTTTCTCTTATTATTTATTTTGTGTATATATCTGTGTAAGCCACCTATAATTGGAAGCCTGCTTCTGTTGGTGGTGGATTTAAAAATATAAAATAAAATAAAATAAAATTACATCATCCATTGAAAACATTATTAAAAGAATGGAGCATGCGAAATGGATACACAGAATAAGAAATGAAGCTGTGTTGGAAAGAATGGGTGAAGAAAGAATGATGCTGAAACTGATCAGGAAGAGAAAAATAAATTGGTTGGATCACTGGCAGAGGAGACTGCCTACTGTCTTCCGAATTTCTATGCCCACTTCTGCACTTCGATACATATTTTAGATATCTTTATTTCAATTAGTAGTGCATAATATCACAAAAATATTGAAAAAGGAATTGGTTAGGTCACTGGCTGAGAAGAAAATGTCTACTGAAGGATACACTGGGAGGAATGGTGAACGGGAGAAGAGTTCGGAGCAAAGAAGATATGAGATAATAGATGACATTAAGATAGATGGAACATATCCGGAGACTAATAAGAAGACAGAAAATAGGAAAGACTGGAAAATGCTGGGTTTGCAGTGAAAGACCTGCCCTTGAACAGAAAACTTACATAAATTACACCCAATTACATAATTATTATTTATTTATTCTGGCGAAATTAAGGCCATCAGGCCTTCTTTCCCACTTAGCCAGAAACAAAAGAAGCTGATACAATTTTACTAATATTTAAAGAACACTAATAAAAATTTATACAGTCTACAAGATAAGTTGAGTAAATTAATGCAAACAAACATATTAAATAATAATTACAAAATAATACAAGGCTCGAAGTTACATTCAATGAATATGCAAGTGGTAAGTGAACCAATATTACAAATTACAAGAATTACAAATTCAAATGTAAATTATAACTATGCAACACTGAGGAAAATTACACACACACACACACACACATATACACGCATACACATAAAGGAGGATTAAACATGAATACTGGTCATGTGTTTAAACAATTTACTTTTAAATTGCAATATCACTCGACAGTTCCTGAGGGAGCTGGATAGGGAGTTCCAGAAACGAATTGCTGACACTGTGAAAGAGGAAGACTAGTGAGCTGTTTTATGGCAAGGCATAGATAATAAAGGGTCATTTTTAGAACGAGTACCCAGGCTGCGATAAGAGGACAAGAAATTAAAACGCACCGAGAGATAGTTAGGCAAAGAAGTATTGATGATGGATATAGGAAAATTAGTGAATGGATATATCTTCGGTCCTGTAATCTTACCCATTGGAGCGTTTCAAGGGAAGGTGTAATGTGGTCGTATTTGCGGATGTTCCAAATGAAACGTATGCACGCATTATGAACGCGCGCCACTTACACAGACATATTGTTTTCCGAATTCCTCTACCCACTTCTGCACTTCCGTACATCTTTTAGACATCTTTATTTCAACTAGTAGTGCATAATATCATAAAAAGTATACTGTACTTGCTTAGGAGTAAGGAACCTGTTGTAGAATGGCCTTGTAGTGCGCGTTATTTGTTGTGACTGTGAGCAGGGTCTGTACTAAAGGGCACGTGCCATATTGTATACCCCTTGCACACACATACTCATTCAATTTTGTGGGACTAATAAAACGAGCTTTAATCAGAAACTAATGAAATACGTTCCTGTTCAATTTTAAATTACATTCCACTATCCCCGAACATATTCTTATATATTTATATTTGTACCTACTATAGAAAACTTCACGTTAAGAAACGAGCATTGGGTTTATGGGCCTTGCCTAGTACATTGTAGAATCTTTATGGTAGGTAGGTGTTTCTATGGCAACTGCTCATTTGATGGAATAGCCCCCTACATCAATGCTTTTTTTTTTCTTAAAGTGGAATCGTTTATAATCACTATTATTGTATTATTGTCACTACTAGGTACTATCATGTATGTTTTATCTCACGAAATCAGTTTCTGATAAGTTGCTAGATTTATACCGAAATTTTTATCTTTAATATTTTGGCAATAATTTCCTTTTGTTAGATAAACCCTTCTCTTGTCTTTGTACCAGGATACTAGAACAGCTTATTGTCCCTTAATTAATAACAATGATGCTGAGTGACACTGTTATTTTGTGCCTGTATTTGTTGTATATGTTTTCACTTTTTGTTTGTTCTTTTTTTTGCATCATTTAATATGTTAGTCTAATTTTTATTATTTTCAATTTGTATTTGTATGTTCAGTTGTTTTTTATGTCATATTCATTCTGTAACTCGTTATTACTGTAGATTAATTGCATAGATGTATAATATTTTTCTTGTAGTTGTATTGTATTTCTGGTGGTGTGGAAGAGAAGGCCTGATGGCCTTAACTCCACCAGAATAAATAAATAAATAAATAAATAAATAAATAAATAAATAAATAAATAAATAATCATTAACAGTAATACAAAATACTGAATCACTGAAGGTCTCACAAGAATCATAAACTGCAAGCAAAAGTGGGGGCACAGACTATACTTCGATCGTTCCTAAGCACTCATAAGGAATAAAGCAGTGGTTGTAAACACCACGAAATGGTGACGTAATAGAAATGCAACCCGCACACTACTATTGCTGAGAGAGGGGTGGAGTGAGTATCTGCATCTCCTCAGGTAATGCAGTGAATAGTAATGCAGAGACGGACTGTGGGGGGGGGGGATCATACCCAACTAGGCCTTGTCATTCATGTCTGTACAATCGTCCAAAGCCAGAGAATATGCTATGAACTGAGAAACCTTTATCACTATTCTATTTTCAATTAATTATTTGTAATTATTACCCATCCTTTTCTTCATAGTGTTGGGAGACGAATCGCACTGAAATTAGCGACTTGCTCTGGACACATTATTTCAAACAAGACTTAGCAAAACGACCACAGTACTAGTTCCATAGATCCTGCAATTTTGCAGACAACAAAATGACCAGATAGAAGTTTTTTTTTTTTTCCCCTTCATAGTCGGGGTTGTGATAATTTCGTCATTTTCGCTTGTATATGAACGTTCCTCTTTCATAAGTTACAGCGTTTTAATTCGTCTTATTCATAAAATAAGAAAAAAGAATTTGCAATACCCATAGGACAATATTAGAACAATATTAAAGAGCATAAGCACTTTCATATTTTTATGCAACAATAGTGTTATATGTTTTGTATAAATGTATGATATTCAAGGTTGTCTCTATTTTAAAATACGACATAGGAGCCGATATCTTTTATTTTTTTGTTTATTAATAAAGTATTCAACTTACAGGTAAAGGCGAGGTAATCTTTATGACAAGAAGATAAATAACATCTTATACAGAGTGATTCAGGACCTCTGCAACAAACTCTGGGGATTGACAGATCTCTCAATGTATATTATTTTCGTAAAACAACCCATGTTCTCCGATGCCTCGTTTAGAAGCTAAGCGATATCGAAACAAAAACAGATTTTAGTGACATTAACAATTATGAAATTAATTTTTTCAAGTATGTTTGCTGGCAAGTTAAGGTGTTCAAAGTGCCTACGCTGAAACTGATTACATTCATTACACCGTCGTAGCAGTGGTTATCGACCTGTGTCGAATTTGATCAAAAGCAGCTAATATTCGTACAGTCAGTTCCTCTCTGGTGTCAATTCGAGTGGTGTATTATTTCACGTCCCAAGAGAAAAAAAAGATTAAGGGCGTGAAGTCGGGTGATCACGCTGGCCACGCAACAGTTCCGGCTCTCCATATTCATTGCTCTCCGTAGATGCTGTCCACATATGCTCGTACAACCAGGTTGAAGTGTATTGAAACGTTATGTTGAATGACATGTTCTATCACATCATAAAAGGTATATCCTCCATGAGCATCGGAAGCGTGTTCCGAAGAGCGTTCCATTCAAACGGGGCAGCAAAATGACAGGACACTTGTAACTTGTCCGCAAGGGTACCTGAAGAAATAAATGAATAATTAATTTCATAATTAACAGTAAATGTTACTAAAACCTATCTTCTTTTCAATATCACATAGCTCCTACACGAGGCATCAGACAACATGGGTTATTTTACGAAAAATGATCCGCATTGCGAGATCTAATGATCTCCAGAATTTGTTGAGAGGTCCTGAATCACCCTGTATACCGCATTAATATTTTACAACAAATTAAGCACCTGACATTTTTCCCATCAGCGCGAAAGAAAAATTGTTCCTCGCATGCTCCTGAAATTTACGTTTTCGCGTATTTGTTTTCTGTTTTCAAATAAACATTTCGAGACACAGTACCCTACAGACGCCGTGTATGTGGCTGCAGTGTTAGAGCGCTGGTCTTCCGTTCAGGCGGCCTGGGTTCGATCCCCGGCCAGGCCATGATGGAATTTGTGATGAACAAAGCAGACGTTGCAGAGGATTCTTCTCAGGGTACTCCCGTTTCTCGCTATCATTTCACCAACATTCTTCACGTCTCCCCTCATTTCATCTATCATCCGCAATAGTATAAATAGGCTGGGGTGATGTCTTGGGGGTTGTACGTGTTTACGATCTTGATATAGGAAAGGTTTTGGATTCCGGGGCCCTTTGGCTCATCAGGCTACTCGTATGAAGACGGAATCTTGCTCTATCAGGAACTGAATCAGGATGGTCCACCTATCAGCGATGGCTAATACCAATGTGACTATGGTTAAAATAATGATATAGGTAACATTTATATAAAATCACCGTATCTGCTTATTAAAATCGTATTTCCCTCCGAAAGAAGTGCACACTCCAATCTCAACTTCCTCTCAAAGCTTGAAAAGTCTGAAAATGTATTAAAAGTAAGAGACAGTTCGTAAAACAGAGACCTTCCATTCTACTCGCGAACACGATGAAGTTGAACGACAAGTCAATCAGATTGCTGGGAAAATCCATTAAGTGGCGTAAATATTGTAAACAGAGGAAACTGATCGATCACAGGAAATCATCCATCACACCTACTCCGAGTTTAGAAACCGCTTGAAAACGATGTCAGATGGCGCCTCGCGATCTCGACGTAGACTCTTTCTTCAGAGCTGGAGACAGGAACCAACCAATACTCTCCAACTGTCTTCTAGATAAAAACGAGGACCCTGGAATAGCAAATGCACAAAGTTTTGTCAACTTGCATTTTTGTAACTGTGTATCCGAATTTTGACTAATTGATTTACTCTTATATTTTATTTACTTCTACCCTTTCATTTTCTGCATAGTTAATTCCTGCTGAAAATTTAGCAAAACAAAAATTTTGAACAAAAAATGGCTAGAAACTATTAAGCAGTTTAAATTCAGATCCACTTGTGAATCTTTTTTGTCGTTTCATTATATATTTACTAATAGCGGGTACTTGACTTCTCGTCATTCACCTATATTATGAAGCCAGTTCTGTAGACCAATTTACCGACAGAGGAGGATAGTCTACGTTACAACGGCGATGATATGAGATGATGATTTTTGTTGGAATGCCACAGGGGGACCGGAAGAACCCCTGTGTTACCTGGAACATGGCCTTGCCCAACACAAGTTATAAGTCGGGGATCGCCGGGTATCGAACCCGGGTACACACGATTATAATTTTATGTTATAACAAGAGGATGAAAAGAAAGAACATTTTGAACACTTTTGCAGGAGCTTATTAATATAGGCCTATAAAGAGTGTGCCAAAAAGTCTTATGCTTTTCAAATGACAATATGTAGATTAATTATATTTATATTTTTGGATTCTTCCGGTCTTAAAACGTACAACATACAAAAAAATTTACTTATAAATTAAATAATAAACTGATGGCTTAGAAAATCGATATCCAGCATTGAAATCAAACTACAATACTAATACAAGGCGCAGAATTTAAAGAAAGATAATCCATTAACAACAATTTAACAATGTTCTGATTATGTCACAGAAAGTGTTGAAAATGACCGCCATTCAGTCATTGCCAACAATGTATTTTTTTAACTCTTCCAGATCTCCTGGTCGATTCTCGTAGATCCTCCATTTCAAACAGTCCAACAAGAAAAATATCTAATGTGTTAATATCAGAGGATTTTGGGAAACTATTCAAGAACGACTATTATTGAACTGTTTCTATTAGCTCTTGTCTACGATCTTTTTTTTATTCCTTGCCACCTTATTCTCCATAATAATAAAAGCTGGTATACTGAAGCATTTCTCTTTGTTATGTATACAATCATTGGGATCATAAATTTAAGATAATTTTTACAAATTAATAGTTTATAAGTTATAACAAATAAGATTTTGTACGTTTTGAGGCCTGAATCAAAAATTGTATGCATTGTATCATTTAAAAACAACTCCTTAGCACAATCTTTAGGCCTATAAATCAAAAACACAGTTTTTGAAAACATGTTCATAATATTCCTTTTTTACCCCTTATAACTTCTGTATAGAGTTTCTTTATAAAATTAAAAACAGAAACGCTGCAAGCAGTGTTACTCATCTTTTATAAACTAACTTACTATTTTAGGATATCGTTTTACCACTAATTATACAGCATGTTTCCAATCCCTGGAAGTAAGACTAGGGGAGAGTCGGGTAGTATCGGACATCGGGTAATATCGGACAGTGAGTTTCTTTCATCTACCATACGATGATAGTACCTGATTGACATGGTTACGTTTCTGTGATGTCGCATAGAGAAACATAACCATGTCATTCAGGTACTACCATATGGTGGTAGATGAAAGAAACGCACTGTCCGATACTACCCGATGTCCGATACTACCAGATTCTCCCCTATATGTTTAAATGTGCGACCTTTCTGCTAGGTTCACCTCAGAAATAATTCCATTTTTTGCAATCCGTTAATGATTTCAGTTCTGAATGTCTTTCGATCAAGGAAATGAACTATAATGTTTCTGGCAATATCAATCGCAACATGATAAAGGAACTGAATCGTTGTGAAGACAGTAAAACGTATATTGCAAAAGTGTGTGTAATCTTCGTGACAATCATTCTCTTATCCTATTAACATTTCTTGTTTTAAGGGTATAATGCTGTAATATTCTTTCCGTCACTCTACTTTTCCCGCCTCGCTGTTCGTAATCCCACAATAGATTGCAATATTTTTCAGGTTTTTTTTTTTTTTTTATAAACTGAAGCTATATAGATGGCGTCTTATTTCTTTATTGTCTATCTGTCCTATCATGTCACTTTTATCACCAGGTATAAAAAAATCGCACCTCCTCTGCTTCATTTCTGTTTTTATATCCGTCTTTCAAAGTCCATATTTCTCTCATATAAACAGACTGTTATTGTCGGATTATATACAACTTAAATTCAGTACTTTTTCGAGATATCCTTTCCAAGAGTGTCGTAATAGTAGAATAGATACATTTGAATTTTACTGTATATTTTTAATATCAGTTTCTCCTACAGGTATTGTGGATCATATTTTGTCAAGAAATTGGCATAGTTTCCTGTTGATAATTACTTAACATCAATTTATATTGCACTTGTAGCGATCCTCTGAATAACATCCCTTTATTTTTATTACATTAAAGATTCGAAATTGTACTAATATATTAGGGTTGTGGGATTTAATCGATTAATCGATCAATTTCTGTTCTAAGACTATACGATCAAAAATATTTCATCACATAATAGAGTCCATTAAAATTAATCGGTTGTAGTTGATATTAATTATTATTTTGTTAATACAAACTCACACTAAAAATTCCGACAATATTTCTCTCTCGGAAATTGCTTACTTAAAAGCACAATAATACTGTTATTTTCTAACTGTAAACCAGGTAGCTAGGGAAAATCTTTGCACAAACACTTCAGAAAGAGATGGAAATATGAGGACAGTGACCTAGTCTACCTCTATTGAAAGCTGAAACAATGCGAAACCCTTATTAAATGAAGAGTCCACTGCAAGAATGATGGATGTCACTTTCTTGTCGAAAATGACCCAACACTGTCAAGGCATAGCTTAAGACATATAGAATGTACATAGAGTTATATGGCATTAACACTGATAGTCATTGTCCAGTAATGATCGGAAAATCACAGTTAAGCTTTGAGCGCTAAGCATTTCAAACTTTCAATTGCTTCTCTTGCAAAATGTATTCCAAATGGCATCCATCATTCTTGCAGTGGACTCTTCAAGTTTCATGGTTTTCCAAGAAAACTTCCACCTTGTTGTCAGCTCATCTTCCTAGCATGCCAAATACATACTTTTCTGGGATTCGTCCACCTCATCCCTTATAAAATAGCCATGTCTACACTGTGTGCAAGTGAGAGCGTAACTACCTTCTTCTCTTTCTAAAATCTGGTAATTCGATTACAATAGGAGCCAGTCTTCTGTTTCGACCGCTGTACTTTTGCAGGAGTTGCAGTTTCTGTACTAAGTGCGTATATGAAGGTTATGTGTTTAGTTTGATAAAGAAGAAAAAAACAATTTTCTGTGGTTTGTGAAAAGTGTAAACTCCATGTCGTATGAGAATTTGAGATGTAAACTCGGTGAAACGTTTGGATTTAAATTGAACGATCGTGGAGAAGTGCTTGACAGAAAAAAAGCTTTTCGTGCTTAGTGATGCAGGAAACACTTGTTACTAAACGTAGAGCGGCACTTAATTCGAAGCATGTGAATGCACTCACTCACATGTTTAAAATCATGGATTAACTATTAACTAGGCGACTCTTCATACTTTTTGTTATTTATGTTTGTCTCAAAAATTCCCAGAGAAATTGACACAATAAATTATAAGCCTCATAATAAATACGTTAGTAGGTAAGTAAAATAGTTGTTTTGTAATATAACGATACAATATATATATATATATATATATATATATATATATATATATATATAGAGAGAGAGAGAGAGAGAGAGAAAGAGAGAGAGAGAGAGAGAGAGATATGCAACATTCAATAGTTATGCTTATCAACGAACACAAGTTAAATTTAACAATAATTGTGTATTACAGTATATTAAAACATTTTTTCAACTCGATCAAAGCTCGATTCATCTATCGATTAATCGATTAAATTCAAATATTTAATCGATTAAACATTTTAACCAATCAACAGCACTATAATATATACTAGGTCATTCAATATTTCAAGAGAGAAAATAATAATTTCATTTTTTTTTCATAGAAATCCACCACTTTTGTTACTTTTCAATATACGGTATTTCCTCACCACAAGTACGAATATTCGCCTTAGAAGCACTCTATATCCTACAGAGAAGAGATGAGGTATGTGGACGAACAACGACCTATGAAGTGGTTCCGAGAGAAATGAATTTGAAGCCAGGACAAGAAAATATCAGCCGTGTGACCGAACTGCACAACACAGAATCTTATTCCACTGCACGTAGGTTTATTAATCAAACCGGACACTAAATTTGTAGCCAAAAACACTATCAAGTGAGCCAAAGTGAAGAACTATAATAAAATGGGCTCTAGAATAAATAATTTGCTACTGCAATTGCTGAAATCAAACGCAGCTGTAAACAGAACTGACATTCTCCGATCAGCAGAACTCAGAAAAATGTGGCTGACTTTAGAACAGGAGAGCCAACGATCCGTGTTAATTTAATGACGGGGTAGCACGCACCGTCTAAGAAGTTAGCAGGTCTCATAATGGAGGTGAAGACGGAGACGGAACGGTGACGGAAGTGTGATTGGGGAAATACGTAGAAAGAAGAGATCTTCTGTATTCAATTCAGTTGTAAGTCCGTGAATTGGTATAACAAACTTTTCCCATGGTTGATATTTTAAACACGTAAGTACGACACCAACTATCCAATTATTAACTTAACATTTAGCTACACAAACAACTTTCTAGTGTTAAATTGAAACTAAGTTGGTAAATTACCTTCGTGGTATGTTTGTGTGTCTGTATTTTTCGAACTGTTCTAACAGATTTCATTTTTGGTTTGTCTGTTAAATGTGTAGGATTCCCATGCCAATGTCTATGTTGTTATAGTTGTGGTTGGTGTTTGTGATGTGTCCTGCGTATGTGGAGGTATTGGGTGATTTGGTTATGGCTGTGATCTCGTAATATGGTATCTTTTATATATCGCGTGTTCAGTTCAAAATGTGTCAAGGCTCGCCGTATGCCGTCATGTAGCTAGCCGATGAGCCTAGAGAATTCAATCTTCCTACACTTCCGCAAAGGCATATTACCTATGTGCCAGAGAAGTTGCCTAGCAAGTACGGCGTTCATTCTGAAGAGTACGTACCGATACGTACGGTAACGCCGGTAGTGGCAGGAATGTAAACTGTTTGGAAACACGTACTGAGGAGAGTTTTTTCTTACTGTCAGGATAAGGCGAGAGGGTTAAGACGATTACTTACGTATTTGTTGACATTAACTTAGACGGTCAACATGGACAAGGAACATTTGATTTCTGTTCTGGAATGTTGCGGTACGCAACCGATGATAACAAATACCTTGCGTACGACTTCCCCGCGCAAAACAGTTCGAAAGAGGTTATGGTAGCACACAGACTTTACAGACCGCCATCTGTTGCTACGACGTTCAAGTTACACCTTACGCGTTCTCAAGTTCAGATTGAACGCCTTGAATAATAGGCAGCTTCTCTAACATAAAAGCTGAAACTCGCTTCAAATCGCTGACTCACAACAGTGACGTCATGACACACTTTTAAATGAACATCCAGTAGAGCTATAAATGGAACTTTATAATAGTGGCGATAGCTTTTCCACATACTAAACATTATGCCCCATTTTCTTCTCTGAAAGTAAATTAATCGCTTTTCCACAGAGAATTCAATTGAGACCCTGAGGGTCGTTTAAAAACATTCGTGCTAGCCATCTGTAACTCTTTCTCAAAAGCTCTGTTTATATAATTTACAATATTGGAATGGAATTTACGGGAAGGGGACACTATGGCTCAGCACTGTGACCTGTTACGATGTATTGCGCTAACCCTCAAGCTAAGCGCATTCCCAATCCCATACCAGCTAAGTACAGTAAGGTTCGCTGCGTACCCAGGTTTCGAGCAGGCAACCCCCCTCATCCCAGGCCAGCCCCATTCGTGTGTCGCCAGCCGGCGATCGGAAAATGCTATGGAATGATGACGAAATGGAGCAATGGTGACGAAATGATGTAGATGTCTAATACGGGGAAAAACGGGAGCAGCCCGAAGAAAATCCCAACTGCGACCTTGTCCGCCACAAGTGTCACTATGGAAATTTACAACATTTATTGATTACATATTTCAGTTCTCTTTTTAAGTGCTGCAGTCGATGTTTGCCGATCACTATCTTCAGCGAGACAAGGTCAAAAGCATCCAGAGGTTAAGCAATCTTCAGAACGATGTATGCGAATGAAGACACTGAATGCACGCGGTGCAAATGTACACGAATGCCCATCTCTGCTTTAGACCAACACTATATTCTGTTTCTGAAATCTGTAGAGTAGCCTATAGGAGACGAAACAATCCTTTTCGCAAGTGGTGAATGGAGGGACCAGTCCAATGACAGCTCTGGGGGACAGCATTGCATGAAGAAGAGCGTCTAAAATGCCACCCTACCTACTACCTTCTTGCACGTGCATCTTACCCCTTAGCGGCCGTGAGGCGATGCAACCCCCAAAACACTCCCCGCACTGAGGAGATCCACTGCTTGTTATCGGCTCCACCCAAATGCGTCCACTTACTTCACAGATTTTTTAAAAGGAGTGTAGACACTCTCTCACATTTTGTCTTTTCCTCACCGTGTAGTCACACAATGCAGGGTCACTGTGGAGACGTCAATTACAAGACAAGCGACAAACTTCTAGTCCAGTGGAATGAAGATTAATCACTGTCTACGCGGGGAATCGAACTATGGACTACTTGGCTGTGAAGCGCAAGCGCCGTTTACAGAATCATAGCGGCAAACACTAAAATAACGCACAATTTGAAAATAGAGAGCCATGTATTATCTTAGCAGTAAATTAGTGTAAAAATTATAAAAACTGTAACAATATAGTAAAACCTCGATTATATGTAACTGAAGAGAAATTATTTAAACTACGCACAGCTCAGAACTACATATAAATTAGGCTTGAATTTAAGATAATTTTCGAAGACTAAAACATAGAGAGTTGGGAACACTTAAAGATTTTTATGCTCGACCATGCCGAAATGTAGTAATTATACACCTGGTAGCAGTCCTTTAATGCATGTCATTAAAGTACATCTATTGATTAAAGTTCAGGTTTTCGATTATTCTCGGATATGCAATCGAAAGACGAGGGAAACGTCACGGAGGCTGGAAATCCAATACTGTCGCAGAAGATTATGTTCTGTTACTATAACAATTAGCGTTAATGGTAATTAATATTCAAATAAATTCAATTTGTCATCTCGTTTTTCAATTCTAAATCAATTTCCAGGTTATACATTCTCTGCATTACATCAAGGTCAATGACATTATTGTTCCTCGGAAAAAAATCAATACTTTCCCGTCTGCGCACATCTCACAATTCAAGAGCTATGAACAAGGTCACTTCCGATATTCTGTCAGATACAAATAAAATGTATACTTCTGGATATACTTGCGCTCGTTTCATAAACAAACACACTTACGTCTTAATTACTATCATTATAGGCTCGTTGCATAATGTACTATTTTTAACTTCTCCAAATATGTTTTAATCAACAGAAACTCACAAGAATTTTAATGTTTAATATAAATTCACTACATACTGTATATTTACCATGAGATTTTTCTTCAATCATAAACTCAGATTTTAAGGTATATTAAATATTAGTTTTATAATATTATAGACTACCGGTCTTACTAATAAACCGTGTATAGTTTTTATACGAGACTTATGCAGAGTTGAGACAGAAAACTTTACTAATAAACCATGCATAAGCAATGGATGTATAAGCAGTCTGTAACTATACATTGGGAATTCCTTTACAGTAGTTATATACATGGAACCCCTTGTTTAAGCGTTGTATAAAGAGAAAAAATGGCCGCCCCTCTAACAGCTGTTCTTATCGACTGTCATTTTATGATGATGATTGCCTTGTAACCACAGAAGAACAAATCAAAGAGCACAGAATAATTAGAATAATATTGCTGTAGCTTGTACTCTTTGACAAAATATAGTGTGGTAATGGATCAGAGCTAGTTGTACTATCGATACGTAGCATGGCACACTAGAGCGCTCTACCGGATGCAATAGAAAACCTCAGATATTCTATTACTTTTCGTAATGAAGTAATGACGAAACAATGACGTAGCTGTGTAAGTTATACACGACGTATGTAGTGATTATTAGTAAGGAATTTACACACGACTTGTAAACGAGCTACTCTTTGTGTAAGTATAAGACTTAAACGTCTGTATAGGAGAGTTTTTATTAGTAAGACCGAACATGTATATTATTGTATAAAATGACAACGAAATCCACTTTACTTTTTGGCTCTGAAACCTGGACATTAAAAATAAAGTAAAAAAACGATTAGAAACTCAACAAATTAAATTCTTAAGACTGTTAACAGGATACTGTAGAATAGATCGCGTTAGAAACGAAAGTGTGTGAAGCATGCTTGGGAAGACCTATGGAAGATGTCTTATAGTAGATTAATTGCATTGATGTACAATTTTTCTTGTAGATGTACTCCATTTCTGATGGTGTAGAAGAGAAGGCCTGATGGCCTTAACTCCACCACAGTAAATAAATAAATAGAAGACATAGAATGATACAGGTCACAATGAAAAAATCATATTTTGAGAATGGAAGGATTTAGGTTACCGAATGTGCTCTAGAGTATGAGTCAATAGGAAGGAGGGATATTGGAAGACCAGAAAGATGATGATCTGACCAGAATTTAGTCTTGGAACGAACCCTGGAGGCCCAATCGTGGTGGTGGTGGTGGTGGTGGTGGTGGTGGTGGTGGTGGTGGTGGTGGTGGTGGTGGTGGTGGTAAGGACAGTTGGTACGATGGTGCTGTTGAACTCATGTTTCACTATGTTATGTTTCAATATGACATCAAATTACTTAGACACAACATTTTCTTTCGTAAGACTGTACTGTTTTGCATTTGCTTAATTTTACGAGAACGACACTGTTCACGGCACAGTGCACCTCGCCTCACCGGCTACACCAAGAAGCATCAGCAACAGAGACTGTTTGCCGCTCTAGCGGGATTCGCATTTAGGATAGCTAAATGCAAGAAGCTTGTTCTTATATTTTCACCGAGAATAAGTCGCTGTGATCCGCAAAGAGGTTGAAAGGAAAGATATTCTCCGATTGCAGGGAAGAAGATTAGCGCTTCGCCCTCGTGCACTTCGGTTTGTTTATCTTAACGCTTCGTGGCATTGGGGTGAGAATCTCTAAGGACAAGCCATAAAGAAATAGCGTAGGTGCAATTCTTACTGATAATGCTGACACAGGAGAATGGAGAAAGTTACACAACGCAGAACTGCACGCATTGTATCCATCACCTGACATAATTAGGATCATTAAATCCAGACGTTTGAGATGGGCAGGGCATGTAGCACGTATGGCGAATCCAAAAATGCATATAGAGTGTTAGTTGGGAGGCCAGAGGCGAAAAGACCTTTGGGTAGGCCGAGACGTAGATGGGAAGATAATATTAAAATGGATTTGAGGGAGGTGGGATATGATGGTAGAGACTGGATTAATCTTGCTCAGGATAGGGACCAATGGCGGGCTTATGTGAGGGCGGCAATGAACCTCCGGGTTCCTTAAAAGCCAGTAAGTAAGCAAGTAAGTAATGCTGATACAGGCAACACTACCATTTACTGGGAAAATTTGTATCTAGTATCCGCACTGTAGTCTGTCTTCATTTCTATTTTGAGGGTATATCCGCTATCCAGACCCTGATACAGTGTTGGGGTTTATGCATAATAGAAAAAAACACATACCCTCACTGTAAGGTTAATGCTTTGAGATTAGGACTTGAGTCAAATCAGCAACGTCATTCATAACTTCGAATCTAAAATTCGCTATTTTTCTCTTAATGACTAGGCTATTACCGAAGACTTGGGACAGTTTACCAAGAGAGAGATAGGACATGTCTTTGTATAAGAAATCACACATTTTTACCGTAGATTAAGGAAAGATGCTTGTAGAATAAATATTAAATATTCTAAAATACATTATGGATTAACGAAGACTGCTGCAAAGGAATTTGTGTTCCAGTTTGCAGAAGCAAATTAATTAAACATTCCAGAAAACTGGAAAACACGTAGAGGCTAATTAATAAAGTTACTTACAGTTATCGTTGAGTGTAACCTAAAAGTAAAGACAAGACCGCCAGCTGAAATAATAGTTCTTATTGCAATAAGGTTGAAACACTACGTAGGTATTTCATTAGCTGAAAGAGCTGTTGTACTCCTGTGATCTTCATCGTGTTACGTTTCTGTTCTTTTTGTAGGTATGTTGGTGTTTAATAAGCGAGAGTACTACAAGCAATAAACAGAAAACATGAAGGAAAAGCATTTCTTTGGACTGGTGGCAAGGATTTGCAAATTGTAATCCCTCTCCATCAATTAGGAAACCAGAAGCAACAAGCTTATTTCGAAGTACAAGCTTCAATAAGAAGAATGTTGGAGTTTTTTTTAATGTGCAATTAGTAATTCATTACGTTGGTAAAATTCTCAGCGTTGAACAAGAGAGCTTTGAAATAAAGTTTTTACGCAGAAAACATCTCACATTCAACTTTATTTTTCCAATGTTGAAAATATTGCTTCAGTTGAAGATGACATTGTAAGAAAGATATCATAGCCTCACACTTCAAGCGAAACTGAGCGCACAGGACAGGTCTATTGTTTTACAGTCAAGTTCTTCAAAAATGTTGAGCTTTGTACTTTGTTTTCATTTAGGTTCATTTGTAAGTTACTGAATAAATTTTCAATTTCCAGTAATTATTATCATATTGTTTGAGAGATGTGATTATGTCCCAACTCTTCCATACAAGTGTCCCAACTCTCCCCAGACACGGGAGACTTGGAACAAAACACATCATGTTATGAAACATATTGTACAAAGAAAAGTATGTTTTGTTTTAAAACCTCAAAAATATTTCTTTAATTTAAACAGTTACCTATGTTTCCATTCTATATTGTTAAAGCATTTGAATCGTCCGCCTTGACACGTTTCATCATTCACCCTCCACTGCAGTGCGAGATGTGCTAAGCACAGGAAAGATGTCGACATGGAGAAATGCGCGTGATTCAGTTACCCTTTTCACTTCCCCGCAAACACGGAAAACCTCATCAAACTGCTCTCCCTTCTGTGCTCACCAAAGAGTAGCCAGAACAGAATAGCCAACTTATGTATTTAGTACCTAAAACTTCATTTATTAAAAATTATTTTAATATGAAACATTTATTTTCTATTAGAAATGTGGTTTTTACCCATCGTTTTCAATTCTTCTAGTTCATAAAATTAGACATATATCCAGGTCGATGGCATTTAAGTATACTTAAATGCGACAGGCTCATGTCAGTAGATTTACTAGCATGTAAGAAAACTTCTGCGGGACAAAATTCCGGCACACCGGCGACGCTGATATAACCTCGGCAGTTGGAGCGTCGTTAAATAAAACATAACATTTTTCAATACTAAGGTGATAGAAAAGTTCGCCAACAGGAAGGAGAATGGACTTTAAGTTTGGTTATTAGGATGAGTGTTATTATTATTATTATTATTATTATTATTATCATTATTATCATTATTATTATTATTATTATTATTATTATTGCTGTACTAGCACACACGTTTAAAAAGTCACGAGCCGCCACTGGTGCAAGGGCGGTATTTAAGACAATATAAAGCAATTAGAAGACAAGGGACAAATGCCCAGTACCTACGGAAGAGATACAACTTAACATGGGTTCACTAAATTTTTAACCGAATACACTACCACTTTAGTTAAAGCGGGAGTCACACATCACACACTGCTTCTCAGTGAGCGAAACTGATAGTGTGTTTACCTGTTTCCAGACAGCATGATTAACAATAGACATAGTTCCACAATCAAAGCCTCCCAAGCCAAATCTGAGAGTTGAATTCAAGAAAATGAAACCACTACTCAAAATACAACACAGAATTAAAGAAAAAATGATAACTTTCCAATAGTGTGATCCTTGCGTTGTAGAAAAAATTGTAAATTGAAACAGAACAAAACTGGAACGGGTTAAGTTACCTCTCAGTATCCCAACTCCAATGGGAACGTTGTGTCTATCCCTTTTAACATCAAAAGGGCGGAGCTAATTAAACATCCCTAAACCTCAGTCAGTTCCCCTTTTAGTGCTGTTCTCTTCTCCGAATTTATGATAACTGATATCTTCTGACTCTCTGACTCGCATTCATATGTAAGGCCTACATGCCAAGCGGTATCCCATCCTCTTATACTACAGTTAACAAATCTTACACTTTGTCTCTGTCACAGAATCCAGTCGTGTGCATTTGATTTCTAATGTTAAGTTCTCCAGCCCGTCCTTCCCAGGTCCTTACCTATGTCACTTTAGAACGTCTTTCACTCATCAGTCACTGGCGGAAATTAAAATAAATGTCAACAAATATCACAGAACATACATACATACATACATACATACATACATACATACATACACACACATACATACATACATACATACATACATACATACATTACATATATCGCATACATAATTGAAGGGGTTACTCAAAAAATGGCCTCAACTAACAATTATTTAAAAAATCACTTTTTCATATGTTTTTATACTTCATTAGAAGACGCATCTGGTGAGCAGAAAAAGGACCCAGTCATGATTATAATTCTAGCAGGAAACACGTAATGAATATCTACGTTACTAGAAGAAGGGCCCAATTATTGCTTCCGAAGTATGGCAGCCATATTTATGCTTTAATTGACTGCTAATAATAAATGTTTTTGTTTCTTAATTATACTTTTTTATTATCTTGCACTTGTATATTGGTATAGTAATACATGGTTATACCATTTGAAGAGTCCACTGCAAGAATGATGGATGTCACTTTCTTGTCGAAAATGAACCAAGACTGTCAATGCATAGCTTATGTACATAGAGAGTTATACGGCATTAACACTGATAGTCATTGTCCAGTAATGATTGGAAAATCACAGTTAAGCTTTGAGCGCTAAGCATGTCAAACTTTCAATTGCTTCTCCTGAAAAATGTATTCCAAATGATATCCATCATTCTTGCAGTGGACTCTTCATTTAATTGTTTTTAAATTTTATATACAAGTAAAATGAAAACGCTTAAATACAATTAATTTGAACGAAAATATATTTTCTCGATGTTAGTTTATTATTATTGATATTATTATTCCTGTTATTATTATCCCTATTATTATTATTATTATTATTATTATTATTATTACATCCCTAACTTACTTCAGCAATACCTTTGAAAAGAGCTTTAAAATAAATCAAAGACTTCTAATATTTCATGCCGTGAATACATGCAGAAAGTATATTTTTCTCTCTTTGTAAAGTATGTATTACAAAATTTGAGACGTAGAAAACAGAATGAAACAGCTATAAACTTGGAAAGAGATTAAGCAAATTGAAATTTAAAAAGTTGACATTAGACTTCCCTTGTTTTTTGTTTTTTTTTTTTTTTTAATAAGACCACTACTACCATCCTTTAGAGATTTATTTTCGTAGAGAACGCATAATATTCCTATTTTCTTTAATTTATTACTAAAATGCAGGAATCTGAAATAAAACTAATTTTTTTTAACTAATGGCGAGTACTTGAAGCCAGTTGAGAAGATCAATTTACCGACAGAGTCCGTTGCCCGGGATGCGTCATAGGAGGCTGATCTACGCTACACCCGCGATGACAAGATGGTGGAGATTTGGGATGCCACAGGGGAACTGGAGTTCCCGGAGAAAACCCCTGTGTTACCTGGACCACGGGCGTGCCCAACACAAGTTATAAATCAGGGATACGGCTGAGATCGAACCCGGATCCACAGTATTATAAGTCCAGCGCTCTAGCCACTAGACCACCGTCACTGCTGAAAATAATTTAAGCTTATTTTAATAAATATGTTTTATTGTGATTTTAAAAAGCTATATTTCAACCCATGTAACGTAAAGTTAAAAGTAAGGTACTACCTATATTGGTAAAGCTGCATGGTGCCTTTAATGTTTCTTAGTCTTAACTGTTGCCCTACTTATTATAATACTTTTCAGTTTTAGTATATCTAGTGTCATTGAAAAGTCACGAAAGATTTAAAATTCCTCCGACTCTGTTTATATAAAAATAATACTACTGTTCTCTTCATAAAAGAATGAGGTTTATTCATGTGTAAACCAATTTCTGAGAATAAACCACATGTTGACTAGACCATCTGCTGTCGCCTAGCATTTTGATTCACATAGCGTGTTCCATATTCTGAATTCTGTCTAATTTCCTGGACTTCTTGCAAAACCATCCCAGCATTCACATGGTCCTTTACGATCTTTAGTTTAAGGCAACGTTTCTCGTCTCCAACGGAACCGATCTGTTCATTTCTTACAAGCTTCCGCAATGACGACAATTTACAGGAATTATACCCCAATCCATTTAGAGTTCTGAATCTTCTTATTGTGCTGAAACTATCTCCATTACATTCATAGTAACACTGAATAAGGACATTTCACATTTGTAAAGGAAAAGCCATTACTTTCTCGTATGAATTTACAAAACAAACACACATTAACCCACTTAAGAATATATTTGAATTAGGTAATTAACCCGTCAACATCCGTCTTAAATATGATCGAATAAACAACCAATTACATTAACAATTCAGAATGAATTACAGAGACGAGTACTTTCGACCGTTCTGGCATCTTTAGGTCTCGTGTTTACTTTTTAAGTTACCCAATTTGGACGAAATGACAGTCACGATCAAATACGAGTTGACACATTTTGCGTGACTGCAAGTCACACACACACACACACACACACACAGTATATGGTGAACTGAAAGTAATGTCATTAATTTCAAAGGCTTATTCTTTAAGATATTACAAAAAAAAAAATTAAACACAATTTTGCTCGTTTTCGCTTCTTTTTCAAAATAAAAATGGTTTTATATGAAACATTTCATAGCATGTTTTGGGAAAGCCATTGATTTAATTTCCAATATGCTCAGTCTATTTAAGAGAGCAGTGTATTATGATAATAAATGATTGAAAGAATTTTAGTTTGTCCTTTAAATGTATAGAAATTTGGTCCGAACAAATGTAATATTTTAAAATTCCTTTGCAGAACGGAAAATTACATTTGTTCGGATCAAATTCTTTCTATCATTTATTATCATGATACAATACTCTCTTAAACTGACTGAGAATATTGGGAATTAAATCAATTGCTTTCCCAAAACACGCAATGAAATGTTTCATATAAAACAATTTTTATCTCGTAAAGGAAGTAAAAACGAGCAAAATTGTAATAAGATTTTTTGGTTGAAATATCTCAAAGAATAATCCTCTGAAACTAATAACATACTTACGGTTCACTCTGCGCGCGCGCGCGCGCACACGCACACGCACACGCACACGCACACGCACACGCACACGCACACGCACACACACACACACACACATATGTATAAACATTGATGGACCAGAACCAGACTGTTCCAAGTCCATTTTACTATTTTTTTTTTTTTTCAGGAGAGCTATTTTAGGCTCCTGACATTCAAAGCTGCATGAAACAATTTGGAATAGCTTCAGAGCAACTTTGTGGAGAGGGATATTTACAATTTTCTTCGATTCATATATGCAGACAGACAAGAACTGGAACACAATGAAACACAGATTTCTTTCTTATAAAAAGTTGGACTTAGAACAGTCTGGTTCTCAGTCATCGATATATAGTTTTCAACTTGCCGGTCCATAATGTCTATAAAACCACTTCATACCTTGAATTGGTGTTTCTTCATTTCATTTGTTATAGCAACAATAGAAGTTGTGTGGAAAAATATATAATTTCTTTATGAATAAAACTGTATTATTGTTCCTTACAAACTTCATTTTAAACAAAATTACGAGCCATGGAGTAGCTCAGTCGGTGGAGGCGCTTGCCTTCTGATCCGGAGCTGCGCTAGGGCGTGGGTTCGATTCCCAATTAGGTTGATTTTTTCAAAGGTTTTCCACGACAGTAAAGCGAATGTCAGGTAATATATGGCGAATCTACGGCTTCAACTCACTATCACCAATACCATCGGGGCTTAATAAGCGAGTAGTTGATACAGCGTCATTAAATAACTAACTAAAAATTTATGGGACTTTCAAATCTTTCGTGACTTTTGAAAAACAATACATTATTCAGAATATATTGTGTATCGCTTTCTGTATCAGGTACAACTACTTTATCATCTGCATATTAAATGCTGTTCACTTTGTATCAAATTGATATTTTTTTTGTTTAGTCAACTGCCCGAATACAGGTCTGAACCTCATAAGTGATACCAACAAGGCACCACTTATGAGACTAGGCCAGGAGATAATGGGGTAGGGTGGCCAGTTCCTTTCCCCCTCCATTCCATACATCGCCGAATACTGGGTGTTCAGTTCAAAATGTGTCTTGGCTCGCTGTATGCCGTCGTGTGGCTACCTGATGAGCCTAGAGAATTCAATCTTCCTACACTTCCGCAGCTCAGGTGTATAATCTAAGAGGCAGAGAAGTTGGCTAGCAAGTACGGCGTTCATTCTGAAGAGTACGTGCCGATACGTACGGTAACGCCGGTAGTGGCAGGAATGTGAACTGTTTGGAAATACGTACTGTCGGGATATGGGGAGAGGGTTAAGACGATTACTTATGTATTTGTTGACATTAACTTCGACGGTCAACATGGACACGAAGCATTTGATTTGTGTTGTGGAATGTTACCGTACGCAACCGATGATAACAAATACCCTGCGTACGACTTGCCGGCGCAAAACACAGTTCGAAAGAGGTTATGGTAGCACACAGACCGTACAGACCGCCATCTGTTGCTACGACGTTCAAGTTATACCGTACACGTTCTCAAGTTCAGATTGAGGAACGCCTTAAATAATAGGCAACTTCTCTAACATATAAGCTGAAACTCGCTTCAAATCGGTGACCCAACAACAGTGACGTCATGACACACTTTGAAATGAACACCCAGTAGATACGTATTACACTAGTCAGACTTCAGATGCATACAAACAAATTGTTCTTCCTCTGACATATATCAAGTGAGATATACTGCCTGATAATAGGTGTACAGTTCTCGCCAAGCTTCGACGACCTCACTCACACCACTCTTCTGACTCGTGCCTTACCCAAAACATAACAAAATCATATGGTACATGCCTGTTAGTTATGCAGCGTTGTCACATTATGAGTCTGAATTAGCCCAGCCGCTGGGCTGAGGCAAGTACGATTTTTTTTTTTTACAAAGAAGTTAGTAGTTGTCTCTTACGGCAAGATAAGCTGACCTCTCTACTGCGGCTGAGGCCGTCTATGTTTGACAACGCTGTTATAAAGCAATTCAGTTATCGGACGCGGCCAACTGCATAACATAAACATCGAGAGCATGTTGATGTGACTTCTTTGACTCCTTTTCTCTGAACTGGGGTCGTCGGCGAGCACAACACATATCAGCCAGTACCTCAATCAGAGGATACAAATTGATATACATGTATAATTAACTTCTTTAGCTCATAATCTGTTACAAAGTTTGAACCAGTCTCTGAAAGGTTAAATATGTTAAAATTATGTTTGCCGTCTTATTTAGCTTATCAAAATTATCAAAATTAGCTTATCAAAATCAGATGGCAAACATAATTTTAACATATTTAACCTTTAACAATTCAGCTTATCCTACAAACATGACTAAAAATTCAGTCTCTGAAAGACATGGGAGTCTTCTTTAGGGAGTAAGAGCATAGCTGACATTCAAACTACTAATAATGCAAACTGTCTGTAAACGTGAGAGCCTTATCCTTCCGCTACCTTGTGGTCATCCATGGCCTGTGACAGATATATCTTTATTCTTTTTAAGAACTCTATTCTCATAGTAACATTCAATTCATGTAAACCCTAAACACTAAAGCGGGAAGCCTTGTTTCATTCTCTGTTAATTTGTTTCAGATCTGTAAGTCCATCTCCGTCAACAATAATAACCAGGGACATTACTGAAATCCAGGGACGAGTCACTCACTTCGACTAGCTGAAATGCAAATTTCTCCGCTTCAATTAGTCTCGCCTAACAAACGTCCTCTGTATTTTCCAGAGCTTCGAGGTCATGTTTTTGCTCAAAAGCAATTTCCACAGTCCAATAATCGCAATTCTCTTTCGATTCGGTTTTATTGTCATTCGTTTTATTTCTTACAACCCTCAACCGAACTGGGACACGTAATATTTTTACTTCTTAATCTCTTTTTACAGTTTAATTTTCTGTTCACCAATTTATCCATCTGCTACAGTGAATACCATTTACTGTTTCTGATAACGAAGCACATATTGGAACGACTGAAGTAGCAGACCAGCACAGCGTAGTTAATTCCAATGTTACAACCAGATAGAATCTAATAGTATGAACGAGAAATTCTTGCATATTTTTGTAAATTTTATATTGAAAATGATATAAGGACTAAAATGAAATGGGGTGAATCTATAGTTTTGGGATACGAGAAACCGATTTAGCTTCAGCGACTTTGGGAAAACTCATGATGATAGAGAAAGACGGATGGTGGAACCGACAATCGGCACGCAATTTATTCCATAACGGGTGCAAGAAAAGCCTAGGATAAACTCACCCCACACAGTACTGATCTACGCCTATCACGGGAATCCTCAGGCTACATTTTAAACTTATAACTAGACAGTGGATGCGGGATGAGTTATCGTTGAATGTAACTGCACATTTACTATATGTTACATTTTTTTCATTCAGACCATTGGCTCAACAGGTTTTAAATGTAAACAGACGACGTCTACATGCTACTGTATCTCCGTACAGTCAGAAGGAAAAGAAAAATAACGTTCTGTAGTACATATCTTGCAAGGTTTAGTCCTCGTCATCATTGATGCAATTACCAGTGTTGCAGTAAACGACGATATATTCTCGTAAATTGTCGAAGCTGAATCGTCTTCGCCTATCGCTTAAACAGTTTTCGTATCGAGAGAATTCCTGAAGAAAACCTCTAAAATGGGGATCACTCAATTTCTTTAGAGGAATATTTGTACTGAGCATCATGTTGCACGTGTCGTTAGATCCGCACAACTAAATCATGATGATGATGATGGTTCCTCAGATTTCATTTCAACGCATTTCCTGTGCGATGTAGTCTACTGTTGTAATGTTTCTCTATAGCCTGAGTTGTTCTGCTTTTTATTTCAATTTTACATACATTACACACGATATTGTCTTCGTTAATACATAAAATGTCACTCTCATACTTCTTAATTGCATTTCGTATCTCTGAGCGAATTTAACGTTTTGCCATTATGAATGAATCAGTACAACATATTCAAAGCGTACTAAATACTTGAGCAGGATAACACTACTGCACACATTGTGTTGCAATGTTACTATGAACGGATCGGGGTTCCTTCGTTTTGTACGCTGCTGTACTCGCCAGGTACACAAAAGACGGACGGCGCGGCACATGCCATATACTCTGATACGAAACTACTTCACTTTTCCTGAAGTCATCCCGCATACACTGTCTACTTATAACTTAGGTTCGATCCACGGCGCAGATTGGAGTGATTCTTTTACTGGAAAAGGCCGGAGGATAGGGATTTTCCCGAGGTATCCATCAGTTTCACTTAATACTACACATTTCATTCCATCGACATATTATTTCATCCCTCTCTTTTCTTCAGTTCAAATGTGACGTAAGAAGAGAAAGTAGTTTAATGCTGCATAAATATCTATATATCTACATTTTCGAGAACCTACAAATTTTCAGCAAATCGGATACCGAAAAACTGATTCAGTTCAAATATGGCGTATGAAGCGAAAGGTGTTTAATGCTGCATAAATATCTACATATATATTTTCGAGAACATATATATTTTCAGCAAATCTCGCACCGGAAATCTAGTTTTTTGGCATGCCGGTGTTTCTCTAGGCTATCTGTCCGTCTCTGCAAACAGCGATTTCTACTAACCTATGTCATAGTATCTGTGAGGCAATTTATCACATAATGATGTACAAGAAATACGTATGGTACATTAAAAGTTAGTAAGACATGAATTGTTCTTTATTTGAAATAAAAACACACAAAGGCAAGTTAATCATAGTCCAAATTTTAATTTGTGATTTTACGAACTGCAGAATACTCTGACAAACAAATATTTAGAATCTCTATAGCCCAACCGTTCTGCTAAGAGCACAAAATAAATATACTTTTCGCTACGAATTTATTTAAATCCAGACTGAATATGTATAAGAAAACAGCCCTTATCAATTACTATTAAAATATTTGTTACATATGTGTAAATCACTGAAGCAGTAGCCTACTGTACTATCTTAAGAAAGTAGACATCTCCACACAACCTCATAATATAAATGTTAAATAACTATTCTCGTATACAAAAAAAAAAACGACTTCAGAGAAGAATATACCAAAAGTTTTGCTTTTTGGTATATTTGTAAAAAAAAATTATTATATAGTCTATGTCTGTTTTGGACGTAGAATTTAAACTATGCCAAATAGCATACTTTTCAGAGCATAAAACATACTTTTATATCAAATTCGGAAAAGAAAAGTCGTGATCTTATTTGTGTAAATTTGAATGACTTCTCTTAAACACGTCTTTTGAATAATAGTTCAAAAAAATTAAATTATAAACAGTAATTTAATTCGCAATATGATTCTGTAACTGAATTGTTACGAAACACGTAAAATGTATTAATGAGATAGTATGTGTTACCTTCGTGATTCTGATTTTTAAATATTATAAATGTTATAACAGAGTTTAAATTTTGAGGCTTACACTAATCTGTCATTTATTATACTACTTTTGTTTTTGTGTATTTCCGTCAACATATCACATTTTTTGTTTTTTCAAATGTAACGAAATAAAACTATCTATTTTATTATAATATAGCCTATGCACTTCTTATTTTAAAGCTTGTGTAGTATAAGTCTCTAAGTACTAATTATGTGCATATTTAGGTAAAAAAATTATCTTCCTAATGTATTTTTACTTTTACCTTATCCATTGTCTAATTAGTTCTCGTACGATAATTATAATGGTACTAATTAGAGAAGTGAACTCAAAACAAGACTTTTATTCAAAACTGGCCAAGATCATTTTTCATCAAATATTTTCCTGCCCTAAAGATACTAAATAAACTTATAGGAGACACAATTTTCAACAAAAGAAATGTTGCTTAAGACATACTCTCTCTGTTCTAAAATATGGAATAGAAAGGTGCAAGTAATTCTGTTCCAAAATATTGTATACATTTGTTAAAGTTCTCACTAATATAATGTAACTTTAATACATCTTCTAGATACCTGTTTGTATGATAAATTAACATAAGAAAAACATAAAAATTAGGTATGTGTATGATGTCAAATTAATAAAAGAAAAAACAAACATTGTTTTGAGATAGGAAAATTAACATAAAAACTGCAATAAATTATAACCTGTTTTGTATGACTTTTGAGCCTTAGGTCTTCTATTCAAAATTGACTGAGTTGGTGTTAAATTTTCTGCAACAGGAACACTACTGCAGGTGCCCATTTGATTTCTCTTCATAATTAACTATTTAAATATTACAGTTTGATGCACTACAGAAGATTACAAACATTCACAACTGCACTGTCTGATAGTCCCTTCACTACTGAACAGAATACCACACCGCAAAACATTTCGTGCGCGCATGCGCAATAAACTTATTTTGTTTGTTACTATACTATATTTTGGAACGAAGGGAGTACATAAGTTTGCCGTCTTGGTAAGTCACTTGGAAGAGCACTGGTTTACGATGACTGCGGATCCGAGTTCGGATCCCAATGGAGTCATATTTTTTGTGGACAAACCCGATGTTTCTGAGGGGTTTTTCCCGAGTCATTGCGTTTCCCTCTATCATTTCACCATCACTCTTAATTTCAATATTCATTATCATAATTTCAATAGTATTGACTCAAAACGGTGCGGTGCGGTGCGGTGCGGTGTAGTGTAGTGTAGTGTAGTATTCTGGCTGCTATATAGATTGCATCAGTGTGAGGGGATGTAGCACGCTTTCGGGAGGGGGTGGAAGGGTACTCAGTTGGAGCAACCTCGAGACGTGTAGGCAGCTACCGGCGTAGCTCTGATGGTTGGCGCGTTTGCCCGCTGATCCTGGGCTACGCTTGGCCGTGGATTCGATTCCCGCTTGGGCAAACTACCTTGATGGATTTTTTTCCGAGAATTTCCCTGACTGTAGGGCTAATGTCAGGTAAGCTCAGGCGAATCCTCGGACTCGTCTGTCCAAATATATTCTCGCTATCACAAATTCCACCGACGCTAAATAACGTAGTGGTTAATACTATGTCGTTAAATAACCACCTAAAAAATAATTACATGCAGGTTGAATCCACAAATGACATCACATAATTCAGTCACCATATCTACAAAAGTGCGACCGTTGGAACTCAAAAAATCATTGATCAGTGTGAGAGCGGTGTAACACTATAAGCCCATTAAAGATTGCAGATTGGGCTCCTCCTTCGTACTAAAAGAAAAAAAAAAGACAATAGTTTACGACACAACGAAAGTTTAATGATAGAAATCTCTATCCTATAAAGTCTTGAACGAGTTAGTTCATTTCTGTCTACCGAGACTTTCCATACTATTGGAATTGAAATTACACTTTTATGGTCAGACACTCTGACTTGTGTAGTACCTGTCAAGAATATTTTTTTAGCAGTTCAGCGATTCTTAGTTATTGCACTGTTACCCAGACAATAGAATGTTTTATTGCTATAGTAGTAGAGCAGCAGAAATCCGCCGCTACGAGTCAGTGGATAGCGATTACGCTTTCCAATCAAGCGATCCGTGGTTGAATTCCCGCGTGAGCAGAGCTTTATCTTCATTCCAATGGCGTGGGTGTTTGTCTCCTGCCTTGTTCTTGTCCAATGACAATCTCTCTTGCTCTTATGTTAACATCTTGGTCTTCCAAACTACTATTCAAAGTGTTGAAGTGTTCGAAAAATATATCAGTAGGGAAGGCCAGACTGAGAAGCCAAAGAGAATTGCAAAATAGGTTTGCAAATTCCTATTTCTCCTCTTGCAGGTACCGATGTATTAGAAGTTCGATGATAGACACTAAGGGCGATATTCATAGACATTCTTAGAGCGGGCTTCTGGTGGATGCTCAGCGAACTAACGTTTTTCGTATTCATAAACCAGTGTTAGCGATATGATATGATATGATATGATATGATATGATATGATATGATATGATATGATATGATATATGATATGATATATGATATGATATATGATATGATATATGATATGATATATGATATGATATGATATGATATGATATGATATGATATGATATGATATGATATGATATGATATGATATGATATGATATGATATGATATGATATGATATGATATGATATGATATGATATGATATATGATGCTGCTTATGATTAGGTTTTCTCCGGAGCGGTTGTTTGCGCGCTTTCAATCGGAGACCTCCGGTTATCTCCGATTGATGCAGCGCAGGTTGTATATGTGCTGTGGCGCAGACATACACTTTCCGCTGAGCATTCCTTTAATCGGATCAGGTAGTGATTCGAGTCCGCTGACGTCCGCGTATCTTTTAAAATAAGTTCTAATTTGTTGTTGTTTAATCTCTCTTTTATGTTAATCTCTCTCTCTTTCTTCGGCTCTTTTTTTTTTTGTGTTGCTTAAAGTGCTACGTTAGCTGACAGATTTTTTTCTAGTTTTGAAATTCATAGTATATGTGGAAAGCCGTATTAGTTTTATGTCATTGATCAAATTAATAACATTCAATCTAACTGCAAAACTAATGCAGAAGTAAAGCTTTTCAGTAGCTAATGTAAACATTTATACTTTAATTCTCCTAGAAACTCTCGTTTAATCGCAAACAGGGTTTGTCAATTATTATTCTAATCGGTTTAATTAACGTAAAATATATTAAGGGAGCTTCAGAATGAAACAAAAGAAACGTGGGCTATCAATGGGATAAAGTTTACTGTCCATCATAATTTATTCAGATTCTTCACCGGACAGGATTGTGATTATTGTGTTAAAGGGTGTCAGTATTTGAACTGCCTCTTCTAAAACGCGCCACTCCTGCTCTGTAATAAAAATATAAGTGGATATCAACTTAAGGATAAATGTAATTATATTATTACCATATGTTTCTTTAGCTTCATTCAGAAATATTTTAATCCAAACAGTAAAATATAACTCAAGTTGTCTAAACAGTAAAATATAACTCAAGTCGTCTTGTAAATATTTCATTTGCTTTTTATTGCCTCGAAAGTTACGTTTTAGAGAAATTTCAACACTTTTTCATAGACTGTGAGCGTTTGGGAACAATAGCACTGAAACAATTTAAAAAGAAATCGTATCATATGTTTTGCGTAATTGTTTTCATCAAGTTCGCGATTGTGCGATCGCTTCAAATGGTCTAACAATTTCGAAGTTCCACCACTCTTAGAGTAAATTCTCCCACAAAGTTTACAATGTGCGACTTTATTATTACCTTCAACTAAATTAAAGAATTTCCATGCGACGGATATCCGATTTGGTACCATTTTATTCCCCTCACAACTACCGTCAGTCCGTACGCGCCGGTCGTCCTTGAGCTAACTGTCGCTTCGCTCCGAACCCCCGCATCCCTCGTATGTCCCCTGTTCCACCTACGATAGTATCGGAGATCACCGGTGGAGAGCTTTATTCGTAATCTCCGATTCCTCCGCGGTAGTAGTCACTCCGATGACCAGCACTGATATATGATATGATATGATATGATATGATATGATATGATATGATATGATATGATATATGATATGATATGATATGATATGATATGATATGATATGATATGATATGATATGATATGATATGATATGATATGATATGATATATGAATCCTGTACAAATAACCAGTCGCGGGATAGCGAAATGTCTATGAATAGCACCGTAATTGAGTAAAATTATCGTATAGTTTTAGATTTTACAGGATTTGTATTTTTCGAACAGGGTTAATAGTCGGTACGGTAGTGGAGAGTCGTAAACAAATGTCTCTCTCAAAAGTGGATCGCGCCTTCAAAAAGTTTGGGAACCACTGCCTTAGGCAAAATTCGAAACCATGAAGCTACATGAGTTCCTCGCAACGCTAAACGTGAGCAATGCGGCTGGCCAAAAGCCTAATTATGGAAATCTTGGCCAACTGATTAACAAATGAAAGTTGAGTATTCCCTAGCGCTTTAAATAAATAGCACTTCCTTAATCAGTTTTGCAGCTGTAATTAAGGAACCTAGTCGGGCCTATGCGTAACCACAGAGATTCAACCCGTTGCACTTCGCTGTGGTTTGGCACACGGCAGCATGCAGACACAACAAACGTCAAATGCACAACTACAATGCTTCACGTCCTCATATTACAATTTACAGCCTTACACTAATTAGTTGATGCATTTACTGTCGGGAGACCCGAATGCTTATAAACTGTGACAGCAGTCGCTCGAGCGGACTATAAACGCCCGCGCGTAGTCAGGACTTGTAACAGAACGAATTTCGCACATAACATTCTGGAAGTTATACAAAACTGACAATATTAAATTTACTAAACTATAGTCCATAAGGTATATGTAGCCTAAACCTTAGATTTAAGACCTAAAAATGACAAAAAGTCCATTTTTTAGAAAGTACTTAGATAGGTAACTTTTTGAGCTATAAAGAAGCAAACATTGGACAAACAAGGAGCTGCAGGAAATGTGACTTAGACTATTACACTGATCAAACATTTTTTTTTTTTTTTTTTGCTGATTTCAGATCTGTTTTCAACACTTTTCTATTACCCAAGGCTTTTGAATAATTATATGAAATGTACTCCGAACTTTTTTAGTATTGATACCTTGTAACATTTTATCTAAAATGATATTTATTTACTTAAAATGCGTGTCAAATAGATTTTAGGCTATACTTCGCTTGAGAAACATCTCTTTTTGAGTGTCCAACAGTAGTCTGACAGAATATTTGGGTTCGATTTTCCCTGGTAGCGCCTTTCCATTTCAGAAAAACCTAATGAAAACGCTTCCCATGTTCGTCGCTCACTACCCGAAGGTTTTGAGGAAAGAAAAAAGTAGATGAGAATTCAAGAAGTTATTTAGAGAGATACATGATACTCCATCACGTTATAGTTCTCAATCAGCTCGCTGACAAGTTCTCTGTAATCTTCTGATCTGTGATTCCTAAAACGGATCAGTCTGTTGAATGATCCTTAGGTTCCCGGAATATCATTGGAACTGGAAAATGCATATGACGGGATCCTGCTAGCCAACCAGTTAGGGTACGAGAATTACGTGGAGCACAACAGATTTCAGGGAGCGAGTTCCTGTCCTCATGTATTTTGCAATCAAAAGAACACTCGTAAGCTCTTTTAACTAGTGTAGTAAAATTCACCTGTGTGGTTTCAAAGTCGATTAAGCACAAACGTAACAAAAATTGTTTATGATTTATACAATATTTCGAGGTATGTTTCACTTTATAACATACTTTTACCACACTTAAAATTAGGACAAAGAAAGCACGGGTTATAAAACTTGTTTCATGATTGTAAGTTCCTACTCAACTGAGAATTAATACTAACTCTCACAGTCTTATGAGGAATAAAATTTTCTTCATTTTTATGAATTCTGACTTCACAAGCAAATGTGATCTAAAGTTATAGGTCAATCGTTAAAGCAATAAAATGAAATATTTGAAATACTGTCTTTCCATTAGCATGTTAAGGGCTGTATACAGCAACAAAAATAAATCAATTTTTCTAAAATTACAAAAAATGGTGGGTGGTAGAAAAATTCTGACTTAATTTTTGGAATCAGCAGATGAAATTCCATAAGAAACAACAGAAATTGTACACGTAACGAAATCATTGTTGACCAGTGATTATTGGAGTTTTTAGAGACATAACATTCTTCTTTAATTTCCCGTAACTAGTAGACTACAGTAAATTGTATACAATTTTTAAAGCATTATAATTCGCCAAAGAATAAATATATGAAGTTGATTTCGGTGCCATTTTAAAGCTTCATGTCGACGAACAAGTTCAAAAGCGAATATCAGGCGTAGTTTTACAAATATTTAGTTACACGTATAAATTTATACAAAATATTTCACGAAGATTTACCGTCCTTTACGGAGCTTATTTCCGAAGACAGTCTGAGTAAAAAATGTCATATAAACATGGGTCCTATTCTCAATATTTACAGAGTTACGTTTCGTTATTGGAACGCATTGCTGTGAACGCGTGATCTTGGTCAGCGTGCAGTCAGCAGCCAACGCGAGCGCTACGGTAATCAAAGAAGCCGTATGCAGTTACGTAGAGCGACGAGTGCCGTTCACAAGCGTGCGGCTAAGTGTACTCAAGCGGACGGCGACATTTTTTTAATGTGTTGTAAACTCTCCAAGACTGTAAATTAGGATGCAAAATTGAACTGCAAATAATTAAGTCGGTGGAAGTGGTATGATTTGTAATAACTGTTGTGATAAGTGCGTAAGAATAATGTAATTTTCCAGTATAAATAGAAAAAGATCTGTACGAAGCAACTAAGCACATTTTAAGCTTCATAATAGGCCTACTTGCCAATTAAAGAAATGATATTTCTGAATGGTTCATTCTCTATTTGTATTACTCTTTTACCTTCAAATAAAGAAAAAACGTATTTTACAAACATCTTTAAATTAGTGTAACTGCAAAAATATTGAGAATAGGAACTATGTTTATATGACTTTTTTGCTCAAAATGTCTTCAAAAATAAGCTCCGTAAAGGTCGGTAAATCCTCGTGAATCACCCTTTATTTCACAGTGGCAATATGTTACAGTGAATTGTAGAAAATTACAGAAATACAACAAATCCAGTAGACGTGATTTTTTTTTAGTAACTAAACAAATGTTCACTTTGTTTCTCTTTGCTTTTTATAGGATCAATTTAATTTTGAAGAATTAAATATATTACGTAAACTTGCATTTTTGCATCTTTGTGTAATTTTTTAAGTTTCTTGGCTTAAATATTGTCTATATTTAAAGTTCTTTATAAAGTAAATAAAATTGTCCTCCTCAGTCTTCTTCACATAACAGTTGTTTTGCATAAATAAAATGATTGTTAATAGAAGAGCTAATCGTGAATTGCAGAAACCCCACATGTCCAGGCAATTCAGACTTTTTCCCCCAAAAAATATTAAAGAGAAAAAATTTATTTGTTTATTTATTTATTTATTTATTTATTTATTTACTTACTTATTTACTTAACTAGCTAGCTAGTGAGTACAATTGAACTTCATGTATGTCAAACACTAAAACTTCATGCTTTAATAAAAAAGCAGTCACTTCAAAATACCAAACGGTTTTGAACATAATTAGTTTTTTTGTGCCTCTTGAAAATTTTACTCAAATGGACATGAGATGTTTCTGCAATTCACGATTCAATTTTTGCCGTTATACATCATCAGGAACTATATTACGGAATTGGTCATGCCCAGTTGTTGGAAAATTGCTATTGGTCACAATTTAATCTTGTTGGAATAAGACATTCTGAGTTGAATATTTTAGTCTGAATTTGAAGGAGACTGGTTCTCAGTCAATAAATTAGTATTAAATTGTACAACAAATTCCACAATTTGGGACATCTGGCCGACATCTACGGCGGACCACTAGGATTCAGAATACAAAGCAGAGGTTAAATTAAAAAATGAAATACAATATGATTTGCAGAGAGAATATAGAACAATAATAAATTAAAAATAAAGTACAATAAAGTACTAACATAATTCAATTTAAATCCTGTCAAAATTCAAGCTTGCAAATTTCAAGCGCAATAATTAACAATAGGTCCCTAATAGAAACAACAACAACAACAACCAAATTTTCTTGCTCAAAAATCGATAATGTGTTAAATTGGAAAAATCATATTAAAGAAATTACCCCCAGGCTAAATTCAGCATGTTTTGCTATTAGATCTGTGCACTTTCCACACTGATAACAGTAAGTAAAATGCAACTTTATGCACTGTCATAGAAAAAGATATTAACGCTCGAAACAACTTAAGTGTTCGTTCAGATAACGAATTTCATATAGTGTGATTCAAGAAGTTCGATCAAAAGTAAAGGAGCGCCTAGAGGACCCCAACCAGAACAAGTTTTGATTAGGAACCCACGTCTTCTGATGAGAGATTGCAGTGCTTGATTAATTTCCTAATTTACTCATTGAAACTTGGCAGCAATACTTGTAAACTGGCGAACTAACTACTTTGGAGTCAGAAAGATATTTGTCACTTTCAGATTAGAGAAGTACTGTACATAACTATTGCACATATGAATTTGTCAGCAACATATGATGCCTCCAAGCTTAAGTGAGTAATATTTTAGATGAATGTGGTACCGCAGGTTGGCACTAGCATATGTGGGCTCTTATTAAAAGTTGTTCTGATTGGATTAAATACTTTGAATTATTTATAGATCTTTAAATGAAGGAAAAAATAAATGCTGTATTACTTAGTAGTGGTTTCTATTGTATTTTGTTTTTCCTTTGCTGCTTAAGTAATTAAATTATATTATACCTACCTTTACCTGCAGGTAAGAAATCTTCCGTTTCATTATTTCATACATATCCATCTAGATCATCTTGTTTTGACTTTCCTTCTTTCATTTTGTTTCTACAATTTTTTCGCCTTCTGTATCTTCACCTCTTTTTTGTTTCTGTCGGTAGTTGGATTAGCTTTTAGTGTTTTGTTTCCCGTTTTCTTTAATTTAATTTTATTTTTCCTCCTATTCTTATATTACACTTTCCTTGTTTTATTTCTTGCAGTACATGAATTCCTTCGTCTTCTTCTTTGTCTTCTTCATAGCTGGATCCATTTTTCGTGTTCTCCTCTTCTCTTACCATTTTATTTTGCTTTGTCCTTATTCTCCTTTGTGATTCTCAGTTCTTTTATCTTATTTTTTGTGAAACTTGAATATATTCGTGTTTTTACTTATCTTCTCATCCTCTTGTGATACTGTGAATAACTGGATTCATTTTCGTCCTTATCTTTTCCTAAGTTCCCCCTTCTTTTCTTCGTCCTCTTATTATTAATTTTGACTCTCTTTCACTTCATTTTGTTTCTATCGATACTTGAATTCCTTCGTCTTCTTCTCTTACCTCCTCTTCTTTTGCTCCTGTCGATAATTGGATTCATTTTTCGTCTTTTCCACTTCGTGGTTCTCTTCTTTTCTTTTTATCTTTTATTATAATTCTTCTTCTTCGACTTTGCTTCCTTTTATTTTGTCTCTGTCGATACTTAAATTTCATCGTCGCGTCTTCTCTTTTGTGGATAGCTGGATTAATTTTTTGTTTTCTTCTTCTGTTTCTCATTTCTTCTTTTTAACTTTTTTTCCCCGTTCTTCGTTTCTATTGATAATAGAATTCCGCTTCTTCAGCTCTTCTTTTCGTCCTTCGTGCTTTTTTTATTTTAATACTATCATCCTATTTTTTCTGGTCTCATTTCTTTTATCAATATTGTAGTGTCTGAATGAGACAATACTAGACTAAATAAATAAAGGGAGATACACTGTAGTCTGTGATTGCAAGGATCGTCGTTTGGGTATTTTTAAATGTTAAGCTAGTTCTTTCAAATTTGTGGAAAAAACATATTTAAAATAATCTACTTCAAGTAACTTACTTGTAAGGTTTCGCCTTTATGCTTGTCAGGAGATACTTAAAAATTCAGGCAGTTAAATATTTTCATGTTTTGTATTAAATATTAACATTTAGAAGCGGTTCTGTGGTGTATAAAATGTCTATTTTGTCCATTATAAGCTACTTTAAGATTTCAGAGCCTAAAAATGCGTATTTATATTTTGTTAATATGCATTTTAATTGTTTCGTGTTGCAGTGAAAAAAAGAGTTTGAGTATCCTGGGGTATGTTTGATTCAAAGACCTTGTAGTAGTTTGGTTGTAGGAATGAAGAAATTCCTGGAAAGTGACTGGTTTTGTTGAGCACTTGAGCAGGAAATAATAATGCGATGAAAAGGGAGGATGTATTTACTCCTAAAGAAATCAGTGTGACAATTGTAATTACATTTAAACATGCACCTATTACTTCGATATAATTCGAAAGATTTTTTCCCGCTTATAAAATGGTCCTGTCTATGAAAAGGCAAAGTTTCACAACAGATAATTGAGAGAAAAAATTTGTAATGTATGTCAATGCCAATTATAAATTATTATTTATTATTTATTTATTATTGCTAGTAAGTTTGAAATGAATACAAATTAATAAATACAATGAAAGATAAACTACCCACTTCTGAATGAGTAAGACTCGTGCTTGGGGGGGGGGCGGGGGGGGTTAATTGCTAATTGTAAATTAATTCGTAAATTAATTGATTTAACTGTAATACAGTATTAACACTTACGTATCAGCAGCCATAAAGCAATGCGGCCAATGAATTCATTAATAATTTAAGACATAACAAAAATATAATTTCTAACCACAATATTAGTTTTTTACGGTTTTTATTACTGTATACATTCATTCATAGTATTCTACCTAAGGACAAGTATTTCACTGTAAACCCAGAATTCTCCAATCTTGTCACTGAATACCGCAGTGCTTAATACTCACTAATTAATTGCGCTTTTATAGCTACTGTACTAGTCTGAGTGGATAGAAACACATTTTAGGTGCATAAAATTGTATTCTTAAGTGCCTGAAATTGAATTTTTAGGTGCTTAAAACTGCATCTTACAAGTAAACATTCTCATGGGGCAGATAAAAAAGTTATTTTTTTCCACCATGTTAATAATATCAAAACAAGTGCTTGTACAAATTTTGGCCATTCGACCGCAATTACGAGAGTCATAAAAAATAAGTTTCTCTGGGCCGTTCACAGAAAGAAAACACAATTTCATGGAAAGACTTATTGGAACAGATACAGCAATTGTAGAGATATTTTTAAACATATTCTTCACCGGAACTGACAGATTTGTCATACCGTAGAATCAACTTTTGTATCCCTGTTTCGTAGAAGTCTGCCGCCTGGGTTCGGAAGCAGTGTGTGACAGCCGTCTGCACCTCTCTGTCGAAATGTTAAAATGTTATGTTTTATTTAACGACGCTCGCAACTGCCAAGGTTATATCAGCGTCGCCGGTGTACCGGAATTTTGTCCCGCAGGAGTTCTTTTACATGCCAGTAAATCTACTGACATGAGCCTGTCGCATTTAAGCACACTTAAATGTCATCAACATAGCCCGGAATCGAACCTGCAACCTCGGGCACAGAAGGCCAGCGCTATACCAACTGCACCAACCAGGCCGACACTCTCTGTCGATGCCATAGCATGACAAATATCTCAATTTCATTGGGGAATATGTTGGAAAATAGCTCAACAGTTGTATCTGTTCCAATAAATGTTTCATTAATATTGTGTTTTCTTTCTATAAACTGCTCCAAGAAAACTTCTTTTTTTACGGTCCTCGTAATTGCGCTCGAGTGGCCAAAATTTGTACAAGCATTTAGATTGACACCATTAACATGGTGGAAGGAAAAAACTAACTTTTTTTTTTGCCCCTATGAGAATGTTTGCTTGTTAGTGCTTATTTTGATAATTTTGGAGTTTATTTTAGGTGCCTAAAAATTGGTTTTTAAGGGCCTAAAAATCCAAGGTCTAGTGATCACTATCAGTATAGCTCAACGTTACCACTAAGACAACAGAGGACATCCACAAGACAAGGGATAACACCGAATTCCTATGAAAGGACATAGATTTCTACTTTCTGCCGTAAATTAAACAGGTGTTCTGGTAATTTTGTAGCTAAGCTCTCTACTCTCTACCACTTTAGCCATAAGGGAGGACTGTAATAGAGGCACAATGAAGGATTGTAACAAGTTTGTAGCAATTATAATTATAAAAGTATAATAAATACTTTTTATCAACAGTAATCTCACTAGACGTTTTGATTTATCTAGCGAAAATCAAAACTCGAGTGGGATTTAATTGACTATTACACGATTAGAAGAAAGTATATAAAGATTAAAAGTAACGAAGTACCGGTACTCCAATACAATAAAATATTAATTGACTTAAGAAAATACAACTGTCTTCAAATGTATTATTGTACCATCTCAACATTACAAATATTACGCTAGATGCATGCTAGATGGCAGTAGTGAGCAATGCCTTCTCGTCGAGAAGTTCTCGATCTATACATGATGGCAATGTTACTAGTCAAGAAGGCTTTGTTGATTCAGTTTCATTTTTATTAAGACAGTTGCATTCCACTTCAATTATCCGAATCCCAGTAATCAACGTCACTTGATAGATGATTTTCAATAAATCTTAATATTAAACAATCTCTGATACGTGACTATCCATAATATCATATAGCAGAAGTTATAACATAACCTAACTAATATACACAAGTGTTAGAAAAGTTTTAATTGACGACGATGACATAAAAAATAAACATGAATAATTTTAAAAGGAATAATTATTGAATGTACAATTTTCAGATTTGAATGTGGTTGGTGGTTCAATTGATGTTATATTGGACGTGTGCGTAATAGAAGTGGAACTCGTTGATTTAGGCCTACATGGTGTATTCAACTTATTCAGGATTTCCGAATGGTGCTCTTCATTTATTTGTAAATAGGATTTCAGAAGATGCATAGATATGATCAGTGATTTTTATTAATTCTTGTTCTTGAATGCCAATGCGAGTCATATTTGAAACTGCTGTGCATCGACTGGAGTGGTTTGTAATTATATATATATATATTTTTTTTCTTTTTTTTTTTTTTTTTTGACGTCCAGACCAGCGCAGTTTCAGATGTTGGCAAACAAACAAAACAAATGCTAGGGACGCGATAAAATTAAACAAATGCTAGGGACGCGATAAAATTAAACAAATGCTAAGGACGCGATAAAATTATGCTATAAGCAGCCATGATCGGTTGAAATACGTCCTTTCGTACCGTTTTATTGGTCAAAAGTAGTATGACGTAGTAAGAGTGTAATAGTCTTAATAAATATCACAGATGTGCCTCTCTATCTATTCCTGGTGCTGTGTACAGCGAGAACGTCCCAGTTAAATGCAGGTGATTAGTGGAAACGCGGAAACGTAGAGACTGTGAATTCACTCTTGCACTGTATATTGGGGTGAATCCCTCCCTTCGCTCTATGACACCTACATACGTTCAATTTACCGACATGCTGCTGTTTTTAGGGGTGGGGCGGTGGAGTGAGATGATGTGAAATTATACATACACTCAGCACTATGGGACTGAAGTCTCTCTTAAATTGCGCCATCAGTCTGTTTGTAGCGCGCAGTTTACAAACGCATTTACGTGACAGCTTTGTGGAAGAGTTCAAATATTTGAGAATAACATTAATCCCCCTCCACTAAAGAAAAATGAAGGGGGGAAAAAAACGAAATTATGGCGTGGACGTAATGTCACATACGTGTTTATTGGGAATGAGTTTCGAGCAGCACATCTTCTGTCTTTGAGGTGGAGACATCTATCGATAATGAGATAATAGTCGTATTATTACAATTACTGCATATATAGAGCGTGTTAGCTTTGACTTTGAGTTTGAGATTCGTATTCAGGGGTCCCGGGTTCAAACCGTGGAGCCGTTCAACCTGAATGAGGTTTTTTTTCGCAGTTTCCTCAATCTATTACATATTCATATTCATATTTATTACCATCATCATACGGATTTCAGGTAGTGGTTTCCGTCACATTTCTGCATACGGTCCACCACTCCCTTGATTACATTCAATCACATATCCTTTATATTTCTCCTATCATCTATATCTCCCCATATCTTCCAATTACCTAAAGTTAAACCCTATTTCTGTTTATTTCTTCCTCCATCCTTTCCGATGTACAGTATTTTCAACTCTTTAGCTTCTTTATCTCCCCTCAATCCCATTCCCGAATGCTATGCAATACTCTCTACCTTTCTCTTATATAGAAACATTCTCGTCTACATCTACTCCTCCATCTCTACTACTATCATTGTCATCTTTCATTACTGTTATCCCTAATTTTCTGTTTATCGTAAAAACATTTTTATCTCTGACTAGTATTTGCTAATATTTCTACTTTCTCATCTACATTATCGTATTATATTATTTGTCTCATTTATTCTTTCAATGTTCTAATGTTTGTAATAAATCCTTGCTATTACTTGTTCAATTCACTAATCACTTTTTCACTTGATTGGATAACTTATACGGTTCACTCTCACTACTTGCATTCACTTTCTACCTCTTCACTTCCCATATTCTTCCTCTCAATTACATACATAAATATTATTTACTTACTATCTCCAACTCTTATTAGTTTCACTATCATTATTGCTTTTCTTCTCACTGTTTTATTCAATTCATCTTCTCATTAACACTTCGCTACTTATTCCTCTATATCAGGGCTGGGCACATTACGTGATTCTGAGAAATGAGCGCTGTGCTTTAAAGAGCGAGTATTGTGAGCGCTCTCACGTATGCATACTGTACGTCATTCAGTGTCGGTGCAGTGGTGACTCTGCAGTATGATGGCGAACTTTGAAGACGGGGCTTCCGCTCATACACTAAACCATCCCGCTATTCCCAATGAGTTTAATGTATCATGGGAGGAGGAGTTATTTTTGGTAGAAAGCAGTGGATTAGCAAAGTGTTTAATTTGGCATAAAACACTCCAACTGATTAAGAGGTTCAATATCCAACGACATTATTCTTTACAACGTGCTACTGAATATAACAAATATGTTGGCAATGAACGCCTTAAATTAATACAACTGTAATATTATACTATGATATATCATAATATTTGTATGATTTAAAATTATATATTACTAAATGTACTATAATAACTTATAATGCAATATAAATATCGAATAAATACTCTAATATAAGGTACCTGAGAAACATTTTCTTTTAAGTTGTATTAATTTATGGTCATATCATATCATATATCAATCATATAATATCATATCATATTATATTATATTATATTATATTATATTACATTATATTATATTATATTATATTATATTATATTATATTATATTATATTATATTATATTATATTATATTATATTATATTATATTATATTAAATTATATATTAACGGAATGACCATAATGCACTTAGTGAATTGGCTATGAGAATTAGCTACAAAATTTGCCAAGAAATTGCAAAGGAATTGAAAACATTCAACGAAGGTAACTTCATCAAGCGATGTTTAATTATATTGGCAGATGAACTCTGTCCACAGCAACTAGGGAAGTGGAAGCCATACGCCTGTCTCGTAGAACCGTGGTGAGGAGATTTCAGTATGCATATGGGTTATGTAAATAAGCCTAATGATTTGTGTGTGTACATAGAGCGAAGTTTATTTCATTAAATTAATAAGAGTGTTATAAATTCTGTAATGTACAATGGATTGATGTAATATCCTTATAAACTATTATGTACTGACAGACTGAATGACTAGAACAACCGTGGCTCTTGTTATATTAATGCAGGGAAGGTAGCTGTAATGCGAGTCCGCCACTGAGTGAGCGTTCTGCTCTGGCTTGGAATTGAAGTGCCTTGCGGAGCGAGAGCAGCGCTGGCAGACTAAATGTAGCCGCTCTCATGCCCGGCCCTGCTCTATATTATTGACAGTTCCACTTCAGTTACACTAATTGATTTAATCCTCACATTTTTGACCGCATCTAATGCCTCAGACTAAGTCAGATTTCTCCTCTAGTTCACTTATTATTATCAATCTATTATAAGCTACTATATATTTCCAGTAATAAAGGAAAATGCTGGGTTGGCACCCAATTTCCAGAAGAGACAGAACCACAACACTCTGTTCAGTAATCCAGCCATCGTAATAGTTCTAATATTGTGCACGAAATAACGTCTGTAAAGTGAGAGTTTAAATGTCCGATCCGGAGATAGATGGTGCTACGGTCGGGGTTTAAGTGTCCAGCTGGCGTGGTGGATGTCATGATGGTGAGAGCGCACTCCAGGTCGGATGTCTCCAGGTTAGAGAGAACATCGAACTTCAGACAAAATGCCACAATCATAGTAAAGTTGCGATGTGACCATTGTAGTTAAAGCGACTGTAAATTAAATATATAAAAAATACTGCATATAGAGTATAAATGAGAAGATTACCTTATAATTTACAAATACTGTAATATACGAGTATATCCGGCTCCACTCCATGTCATACTACCAGCTTATATTAGTCACAGCTAGGGGTAGCTAAACACTATAACCTTTTCGCTGTAAGAAAAATCTTAATGTGAACAATAGCACGTGACTGAAGTGAGGCTTCATTAGCCGCTGTTTGGCGCCATAGATTCTCAGTACATGATCCCGCCTACTGTTGTACATTCTGTTTCATGTTAAACATTTTCCGTTACTCGTCAAGTAGGCCTAACCTCACTACTCTGCATTCGTTTGCTTAGGAAACATTTACTTTATAATTACTGCAATTAAATTATTTTTAAGTCATATGTCTTCACAATGGACAGCTGAGGATACAGAAGCCATACTTCAGTACCACGTGCTTACGTGAACAACTACGAGCTCAAGTGACGCCAGCTTGTTACAAGAACAGACTACCTCGGCATTACTGTTGGTATTCATCCGCGTCCATAGTACATAACAAAATATAAGAGTAGCTTTTCTTTTACATAGCGTTTTACACATGAGTGAAGTTAAATGTTTCATAGTGTTTAACAACTAGAATTCAACTTTTTATTTTCAAATAACACAAGATTGTGGTTTCCAAATACGAACTATATTTTCCTGCGTCATATGAGTATTTCGGCTGGGAGTCAATCACGTGTATGACAGAAACGTGCTTATGTTTACATTAGGATTTTTCTTATAGCGAAAACAGTATAGAGGTGTTGCCACTAATTTTCGAATGATCCATGTATCTGAACCTGGAATTTTCTTTGAAAAATCTCATCTAGCTGGTGAGGTACTTGTCTAAAATCAGAGAAGGAGAGAGCGAGAGGAAGGGAGAAATAGGAGGGAGGTGCATACAGGTAGGGGAGAGGGAATGAGAAAAAGTAACAGATATGCTTAAAATGCAAAATAGTTACGTTATAGCAATTACCACATTTTCTTCCTTATTTGTAGTCCTACTAGATAGCAAACAAATCCTTCTGTGTAGTCTCTGATTTCCATGCTAGACTTTACGTCCGAGGTTTACGGATTCAATCTCAGCGGAGGCGAGATAATTTTAGAGTGCAATAACATGCCTTCGTCGGGAAGGAAAATAAAGCTGGTGTCCTGTGTCATAGATTTACTGTATGTAAAACATAAGAAACTTCATTCAAAATGTGCGACATTCTCTCGCTAAAAACGTTAAACTTTGACGCTAAATAACACCTGCAGTTTAAAACATCGTTAAACAAAATACTAACCACTGCAGAAAAGAGATACTCCTTCTAAGAGAATCCGACTAGGCTAGTCACTAGGGTCATACAGAGTCTGGAAAGACTTGAATGTTACAACAAAGAAATACTTTTCCATCACGTTTCTTGTTTATTGCTTGTAGTAGTACTCTCGCTTATTAAACACCAACATACCTACAAAAACAACAGAAACATAACACGATGAAGATCACAGGAGTACAACAGCACTTTCAGCTAATGAAATACGTAGTGTTTCAACCTCATTGCAATGAGAACTATTATTTCAGCTGGCGGTCTTGTCTTTACTTTTAGGTTACGCTCAACGATAACTGTAAGTAACTTTATTAATTAGCCTACTTCTGGCCAAGGACGAAATTTAGTAAGCCGAAAAGGCAACCATAACCGTAACTTCAAAACTCTCGCATTGTAATGCAGCGCGACCATCGTTCTGTGGCTTGTAGAAGATTATGTATGAACTTCACACATCTCTCTTGAATAGAGAGCGAATTATACAATTGTTCCTAAGTTTCAAGTCTTTGGGATCGCAGGTGCCTCTTAATAATTCTTAAGGGCATAATCTCGACAGATTTTCGGTAGGGTGTACCAGTCTACTCCTAACACTTGTATCTAACTAAATATAACCTAAACCTATAGGCAATACAATCACATAGGCCGTACATACGAAGGAGAACTTGACAGATTCGGGAATCGAACCCGACAACTTCTAGTTACTAGCCAGTGTTACTAACCACTAGACCAAGTGGTTGACTGTACAGTTGCTACCATACTCAAAAGTAGAATGAATTACATAGTTTCATCCTGATACTACTAACTTTATATGGAAAATTTTTATTTTCTTCCATACTGAACATTTTACTCATTGTTACAGAATTACTAAAAACATGCGTTAATTTCGCTCACTTCCAATGTTCACTCGCTTGCCACACCCAGTTGGATATGTATACATACATACACAACAGACCGATTATTTAGTCCTGACAGCTCAGCGACGCAAAAGAGGGGAAGTAACAGGAGTAGTGGGGAGAGTTCCGGAGTAGAGGTAAGGGCGAGCGGTCGGTAAAGAAATGCAGTATTTCTTTTTTTATTTATTTTATTGGGTTATTTTACGACGCTTTATCAACAGCTTAGGTTATTTAGCGTCTGAATGAGATGAAGGTGATAATGCCGGTGAAATGAGTCCGGGGTCCAGCACCGAAAGTTACCCAGCATTTGCTCATCTTGGGTTGAGGGAAAACCCCGGAAAAAACCTCAACCAAGTAACTTGCCCCGACCGGGAATCGAACTCGGGCCACCTGGTTTCGCGGCCAGACGCGCTGACCGTTACTCCACAGGTGTGGACTGCAGTATTTCTTAACTGTACTGTAAACACAACGTTATACCGCATGCTTGGCATCCGATCGCTCTGACTGCAGGCGACAGACTAACCTGGACATCCCTTGGCTTAACTTAATGGACTCGCCTGACCAAGGCGCACATTGCCGGTGACTGTCAGGACTAAATAATCGTACTGTACACATACACGTATACATATACACATATTACGAGTGAAATATGCAAACACAAACTTTCCAAATCTGTATTCCGATTTATATATTTATTTACTTATTTATTTGCTTATTTCCTTATTAATTTCGGCTAGTAAGAAAAGTTAGTACAATTCAAAAGTGTACAACAAAAAAATGTTTCTAGCCACTATCGTAAAAGCTAGGCTTGTGTACGATGTGGTCTTAGCCAATAATGTAAGCCAAAATTTACAAAGGCAATTTACTAAATACACTAATTAACTTCATTCAGACCGACAACTATCACACAAGAGAAAAAAGAAAGAGAAAAAGAGGGGGAAAAAAAACACATTTTATATAAACTGACAATCAGACAGACGCCAGTGACAGTCAACAAAAACATGAATATAGTCAACATATTATATATCATGAATATTATATATCATGAATAATTCTATGATTTTAATAATTTTAGATAGTTTTTATGGTTTAAGCGATTTTGGTACTATTTGTAAATACAGTTTTGTTATAATGAAGGAGACTGTTACGTAGTCCGCTCTGACTCATTTGAATCGCTTCATAAAGAAAGGGCATGAGTCACATTTTTTTCGAAATTGAGTTAACATTGCATTTCCCATCTTGAATGTTCAACACATCATTTTATCAAGAAAAGAAACTAGTCCAACTTTTCTTTCATCGTGATACTGTGTTCGGAATGTGAGCGCTTTGTAAAGGAAGAGGCATCGGTCCGGACAGTTTTTCTTCATTTCCCACAGCTTAGCTAAACTGGACTGATGCCCTTTCTTTATGAAGCGATTCATTTACAGATAATATAATATCATGTCAACGCGAAGCAGTGTGTCGAATAATCTACATGCATGATTATAACGTAATATTTCATAAAAACCAAAACATGTAATTGTAGGGTAAACATTGGTAATTTCGTGGCAGTGATTATTTCGTGATACTTTTTCTTTGCTCTTTCGTGAACTATCCAATGGTGTTACGAGATTCAAATTTCCGCCAAGGGATTGCATATGTTGTCCGGTTTCCAGAAACATACAGCAGCGCTTTGTGTGACTATTGTAGCTGCTTCAGTGAGTTTTTATGTTTGGAGAGAACAAGTTAGCGTCGATTTCTCAGGCATACAAATTTTGTGGATGTTTGTAATTACATTACAGGCTTATTACTAAAGGTAAGCATATGATATTTGGTACAATGATTTATTATATCTTAAAGAAATTTTAGGAAATGTTTTTGGAATTTTAGATACAGCTGTAGTCGCCATATAGGCTTAGCTTTACTCATAGAAATCTTAGCTGTTTGAGGCGAAATTTTGTTGAGCATTAAGTGTTACATTTTATACTATTTTAAAAATTGCATTACAATACGAATTTTAGAACTCTGAAGATAAGATGTGATAAAAAAAAGAAAAGGGGGACGCAATGGTTTCAGTGTAGCTTCTGTTTGATTTGTAATCATGGTAAGTGGCAATGATAAATGCTAGATGACTTACTTGCAAGAATTGTGACAGAAGATGAAACATGGCTCCACCATTTTGGACCGGAGACAGAGGCAGACAATTGAATGGCATCATGAAAATTCACCAAAGAAATAGAAAGTCAAAAGTGCACCTTTGGGAGGAAAAGTTATGGCTACTGTGTTTTTCGATTCAGAAGGACTCTTGCTTGTGGACATCATGCCACACGGAACCACCATTAATTCTGACGCGTATGTGGCAACTCTCAAGAAACTTCAAGCTCGACTGAGTCGTGTTCGACTACATCGGGAGAAGCAGGATGTTCTGCTATTGCACGACAATGCACAGCCATATGTCAGTCACAAGACCACAGACCAGATCAGAAAATTCGGAAATACCCACCTTACAGTCCTGAACTGGAACCGTGCGATTACCATATCTTTGGTAAACTGAAGGATCCCTTCGCGGAACGAGGTTAGACGAAATAACCAACCTTTCAGCTTAAGTTGTAAAAGTGGTTTTTGGCACTTGTTCAAGAACGAGTCCAATCTTTTATGTCTCCAGATTTGTACAACAAATTATCGTCTTTTAGATGAAAAAATCGGATTAAGGATATATTTACAGGTTTGCATTTTAAATTAATTTTCATGAAATTACCACGAAATTACCTATGTTTACCTTACATATAATTGTATTACTCAATATTGTTCAACCGTAATTTAGAAACAAGATTCCCCTGTTTACTTTTTTTTTTGAAATTTTATTTTTTCTAGTGATAAAGAGAATAAGTGACAAAGAAAACCATTCCTACAAAATACACAGCTGTGTTCGGAATTGGCTCAAACTTTTGGCGCATATTGTGATGGTTTCACTGCGTCGTGTACAACTCTGTTTATTACGTCATTTTTATGCAATATTTCATTACCATTCCATTTTAGGTAGGCGAATGAACAGATATGATCGTTAATCCAACGCATAGGCTTTCGATTTTCATATTCAGTTGACAGTTGTAATGATTCCATGATAATAACCCTCTGACGAAATTTCATTCGTAAAGGTATTTATGACCAATGTTTTGGACTGATTTGTGAGATCTGGTAGTAACGCGCCGAAATTGTACGTCACTCTGTCGCCTTTTACATCCTCGTGATACACCACAGGGAGTTTGTTTACATTACACCAAGATGAAGATGATTAATGTAGTAATTGTGGAATGCTGGCATGAAAGTCGGAGTATTCAGCAGCAACTGCTTCAAACACAGTTACCGCACAAATTTCACTTGTCCTCACCATATTTTAGCACGCTCTCGTTTCAACATGAAACATTTATGCTTAATTGTCAATGGATAAAATGTTACGGAAGTTCCAACATCTTACTTAGCAACGGTAATGAGTTAGTCACACTATTCTAACGTCACTTACTGAGCAACGGATCAAACTCTTGCACTGGTATAGTGTTTGCTAGCGAGATAGATTTATTTACATTTTTGTATGAATTATACGGTATTTTTATTTCTCTTGTAATACGAGTAGATCCATATTAACAGCTATCCAAGAAACCAATTCAGATGAAACATAGTAGGCCTAATCTCCTGCAAATACTTGTACAGATATATTGTATGTATTTAATAAAGACAACGCAAAAATAATAATTGATACTTGCTTACAAAAGGCTGTTAGAGAACCCGAAGGTTCATTGCCGCCCTCACATAAGATCGCCAAACACACAAATTGTATTGAATTTATTTCACACTCAATTATATTCACAATCATAAATAAGAATTTCTGCGCAGCCGTTCCTGGTTTAACGTGGAATGGCAGCGAGTATAGTACATTACGCGTCTTCGTCTGGCACTGGTGCAGATTGTGAATGTTTTACAAAGAGGTATTAGTCAAGTCGGCATCACGGAAGCTCTTCCCCCTTAGGACAATCAGGACAATCAGCTTGATATCACATTCGGCGAAGATTCTTCTGCGAATACTGAATTAACGTTTATATTCTAAAATGGAAGAACAGTTGGAAGAAGGGTACTTTGGCTTCAGAAAGTGAAAATGTACGAGAGATGCAATTGGACTGCTACGAACAAACGGCGAAAGATACCTAGAGAAGAATAAAGAAGTATATGAGGCTATCAAATGCAAAACTCGCCTTATCTAGGTAAAGTGATTTGTCAGAAAACTGGAAAAAATGTTATGGATATGGACAGTTTTGCATTTGATAGTAGTTTTCTGAGCTCTATGGAATAGGAATTAGACAAGATTTGCACAAACCGACTATATCAGTAGATAGAGAGCTGCAAGAAGTACAACATCCCATATGTAACCCTTTTTTTTTAATTTTGGATAAGGCGAGTTTTGCACTTGATAGCCTCATATATGTATAGTATTTGTGGACCTGGAAAAGGTGTTTGACGGAGTGGACTGGAATAAAATGATGGAGATCCTAAAGAAAATTGGCGAGTATTGAAAGAGGGACGCCATCGGTAGCGTAGTTGGTATAGCGCTAGTCTTCTATGCTCGAAGTTGCGGGTTCGATGCCGGTCGAGGTGGATGACATTTAAGTGTGCTTAAATGCATCAGGCTCATGTCAGCAGATTTACTGTCATATAAAAGAACGTCTACGGGACAAAATTCCGGCACACCGGCGACGCTGATATAACCTCTGCAGTTCCGAGCGTCGTTAAATAAACCATAATTTAAATTTTCTATTAAAAGTTTCGTTTGTCATTGCTATTCTCCTTTTGACTATGGGCAAGCAGATGGTGCGTTGCTGCTGTAGACAATTTTCAGCAGGACGCCAAAATGTGCATGACGAGGAGCGCAGTGAGAGATCAACCATCATCACAGACGACTTTGTGGAGCAACGTACCATCTGCTTGCTCATGACGTTAGGCCCATAGACCTGGCACAGCTGACGATCAATTTCAATCGGCGCTATGCCCTGTGCATTCAATAACTTTATCACTGACCGCACTTCACACATAGCGGGAGCTGGAGTAGGAACTTCCACCTTCAACCAATGCAACGAAGCTACTGAGAGCACTCGGGAAGTTCCGCTAGCGCATGTGCCATGCCAGGACATTACTCTATCACGTACAAGCAGTCGCTTCGCGCAACATATGGTTTGCTAGCTGTGGGAAAGTTACTTTATGGACGCGCCTCGTAGAACGGCCTTCCTATGCTGGTATATTTGTTCTAAGGACTCGGGGTTCCGGGTATTGAGGCTTATCACGACGTAGTCTGGAAATAAGACACGGCTATGTTAGGTATGAGCAGGATTGCCCGCCTGTCAACATTGGATTCACGAATGCTAACCAGAACACCCGTCGGACTTCGACAATTATTGTATATAGGCTACGGGGAGCACAAAGGGCCAAAAAGTGCCCGAGTGCACGGATCTGTCCTGGGTCCGATCCTCGAAAAGCCGAGCCAACGCAAACATATGCGCTCAGGCACCGAGAAAGACTAAGCAAACGAACCAAGAGTCTCACGATTATTCAGGATCACTGAAAGCCGTAAACCTCTTACAAGTTCACCCTTTAAGCGGAAATGCGATCGCGAAGTGACGGACGCGCGTTGGGTCGAGGAGAATAGACGAGTCGTAGCTCAGTTTTGCGCCAAACGGCCCCTCTTCGCGGTATTATAACTCAATCGCAAAGCGCGACGGGGTGCGGAGAGGAGAAGGGTGGAAAGGTCAAAGCGACTACTGTTCGGGGACGGGGGGGCCTGGGTCGCCCCATATTTTAAAACTACATCGCCCAAAGTAATGGCCTTTTGCAGTGCGCTTCCTTCACCTATATACCAGGTAAAAATTCCAACCTCCACGCAAAACGGTGAATCAATAGGGCGGTACAAACAGGAATTTAAGCACAAATTCCGGTAGAATAAATTGTGACAGTAAGATGTATCCTCACAAAATGTCTCTACATCACCGGGACGTTCAAGTTTTACTGCGCTACGACAAGTTGAATGTCGTCGTCTTCGAGGGCCCATCCGCTACCCAGATCCGGATAAACTGCAGCTCAGTGGATTATTTTTCCCGGCTTCATTTTTGACATAGAGCTACGTTTTTCTCCTGAACAGATATAGGTGAGTAGAAATGACCGTCAGATAAAAAGGCAACACCCTCGTCCACTTTTTCTCATTGTATTCCCTTTATCATCATTTTATTTTTCTTGTTACCCTTGTTCTTTGCTTGTTTTCCTTTAATTATCTTCGTTTCCCCCGTCTTCCCCTCGTTTACTCTTTCTCTCTTTGTATTTCCCTTACTCTCCTTGTCTTTCTGTCTGACGTAGGTTCCACATGACAACATCCATCTACGCTCTGAACCCTTTCCTCTAGTGTTGTCTGTACTGTCAACAGTGGCTCATTCTCTTATCCAGTACTATCTGAATAGTGATTTGGTGTTCATAACAGATATTTCTGAACAGCTGAACAAATTAAACTGCCGACTTCAAGGACGTGATCAGAACATAGTTGACATGCATAACGCGGTGAAGTCTTTTTGCATGATGATAAATGTTGGGAAATTGCAATTGAAAGAAAGTGAGTTTCATCATTTTTCTTGTCTGAAGTCACTTTCAGATGTTTCTGATTCAAGACTAGATAAATACTGCGATATCCTGGAAACCTCACTTTCAGAATTTATTGATAGAAAGTTTTGTGATTTGAAACAAATGGAAAATGAATTCTCTTTATTGCAAATCCTTTTATTATACCCATTCTAAAGGTACGACCAGACTTACAATTTTAGGTTGCTGATCTCCAAAATGATATCTTTGTGAAAAGCAAGCGTAAGGATTGTGTCGTTTAGATGTATTTAAAAATATTGACTCCTCTAAATACCCACGTCTTAGAAAATTTGCTGCCACAATCGCAGCTATGTTCGGTTCTATGTACAGGGTTGATCGCTCGAATGTACCTAATTTCAATTGTATGTGACTGATGAACGGTTGAAGATAAAACCTTACGGTAACGTTTATATAAAAAGAAAATTCAACAAGTTTCGAATCCTGTCGGTAGATGGTGCGCAGACACGGTTTCTTTTCGTAGATTGCATCGATTGTCAAAATGGCGACACCGCAGATGAAAGCGCAAACTGTGTTGTGGTATTCGGAGTTTAAATCAATTGTTAGAGTTCAAAAGGAGTATCGGCGAGTGTTTAACCATGATGCTCCAACTGCTAAAAGCATTAAGAAGTTGCACGATATATTTTTAGCTACAGGACCGGTGTTGAAGAAGCATGGTGGTGGTCGTAGAACATCCGACGAAATGGTTGCAAATGTTCAAGCCGCGTATGAGCGAATCCCGCGGAAGTCATTAAGAAGAGCTTCGCGGGAACTTCAAGTACCAAAATCAACATTGCAACGAATTGTCCACAAACGTCTCAAACTGTAGGCCTACGCATACAAAATGCAGTTAATGCAACGTCTGGAGCCGGATGACAACCCAAACGAGTGGAATTCGCCAATACGATGCTAGACCGTCCGGATTTAACATCGCTCGATTTCTTTCTCTGGGGCTACGTGAAAGATAAAGTGTATGCACCCCAGTCAGAGACCTTCGTGATCTTCGGGAGCGCATCATAGAGGCTATTGAGAAAATTCCAGAAGACATGCTCCAACGTTCATCGCCTCGATATCGTCACAGTGACAGCTGGAGCTCACGTAGAGATATAATGATATGCATATGGAAACTTGTTGAGTTTTCCTTTCATATAAACGTTACTGTAGGTTTCTATCTTCAACCGTTTACCAGTCACATACAATTGAAATTAGGTACATTCAAGCGGTCCACCCTGTATATTAGTAAACAATCTTTTTTTTTTCAAAATTAAAAATATTAAAATCAAAAAGAAGAACACGCTTAATAGATGTCAGCCTTCGTGCACAATTGGCAGTATCTGCTTATGAGGAAACTTATCGAATGTAAATATTGTAATCAAAAAATAAAAGAATACAGATGAAAATAATACAATCCTAAAAAGATATTCATTGCTACTTTCTCTTGTTATTTGTTTGTTATGAACACGGAAGGTAGTGACGATCACAAACCTCCTGTGCTGTCTAGCTTACTGCGACCGATGCTCTCCAACCCCTGTCTTCAGTTTGTGTATAGCGGCTGTTGCGGGTAGTATTTATATTGAATCATGAATTTGTGACGTTTAGTGCAGCATCACAATAGCTTTTCTGTACTTCGTAAATTGAACATTTGAAGTTCGACATTTTTCCTAATTGTTGTTGATGAGTCTTATTTTAACGAGATGTTAGGAAATTAACAATTACTAATTTGATATGTGTCATGCGACATCTGAAGAACATTGTTGAACCAGCCCGTAGTCCTAACAAAGCTGCGGAAAAATTAATTGCACTCGTTTCTATTTTACGTTGGGTTAATATCCTAAAACGGATATTTGTGCAATTTGGCAGCCTTGTTGTTTAATTATCGTTCCTCGTAGTAAAGCCGTCTTACTGTAATCCTCGTTGCTGCAGCTCGCAAAGCACAATCTCTCGCTACGAGGATCCAGCTAGCGAGCACGCGTGCCCTTAGAACACTCCCACTAATCCGTTTATGAAATTACAGGATCGGCATCTAGTAACTTGCTTACATTTATTCAAATTGCTACATTCTGCTAGCTGATACCAGGAACATGTTTCTTCAAACAGGCATTAACCAAATGTCATGAAAGGTTACAAGTTCTTACGGAACTGTGTAAAAAATTAAATCTCAAATAAACTGATACGTTTAGTTTATTTATGTTTATTTTATTGGGTTATTTTACGACGCTGTATCAACATCTAGGTTATTCAGCGTCTAAATGAAATGAAGGTGATAATGCCGGTGAAATGAGTCCGGGGTCCAGCACCGAAAGTTACCCAGCATTTGCTCGTATTGCCTTGAGGGAAAACCCCGGAAAAAACCTCAACCAGATAACTTGCGCCGACCGGGATTCGAACCCGGGCCACCTGGTTTCGCGGCCAGACGCGCTGACCGTTACTCCACAGGTGTGGACGATACGTTTAGTAAAAATATAGGCTTATACATAAATAATTCTACGTGTGTGTCTGTCTGTCATTCAGAATTGTGTACAATGGAGTGTAGTAAGAAACTCAGTTCCGCTTTAAAGTAAGTTATTGTTCGCCTGACTCTGAACGGCTATTTGTATAGGAAAACAGGTAAAGTAGAGCATAAAACACATTCTACAGTACAACACATTGTAGAAAAATTTATAAATCATGGAACTTGAAATAACTTGGCAAGAAAAACCAAGGAAAAATTGCTAAATGCACGTGACGAGAGATTCACAGTTAATCAAGTTGTCAAAAATCCAAGAATAAGTGTTCCACAAATTCGAGTCATGATTGAACAGTCTTCAAACACGAAGATCAGTAATCAAACTAAAAAATTATTACCATGGCAGAAGGCATGAAAGAGGCCGTACATTAGCGAAAGAAATCGACCTCGAAAATTAGACTTCGATAAAGAACATGTTGGTAAGGATGAGGAATTATGGAACACGCCGATTTCGTCAGATGAGACGGAGATAGATATTTATGTTCCCGATGGCATTCAACGGATATGGAGAAAGCCCAATACAGATAACTACTGATACAACACATTATCTACAGTAAAACATGGGGATGGATGCATACTATTGTGGGGTTCTATGTCTGCAAATGGTGTGGGGAATATTAAGTTCAAAGATGTGATTACGGATAAGTATGTGTACGATAACATTTTAAGGTCAAATGTTAGGCAGAGTGCACAAAAAATGGGGATGTCACTTGTGCATATGTTCCAACAAGACAATGACAATAGATGTACTGCTCAAATCAATAAGGATTGGCTCACATCGAACATATCTCAGCAACTGCGAACACTTCTTCAATCACCAGACTTAAACCCCATCGAACATTTGTTGGACATTTTGAAAAGGAGTGTGAGAAAGCACAAGTATACAAAAATAGAGGATTTCAAACATGTAGTGAGAGAAAAATGGGCTAAAATCAAACCAGAATAGTGTAAAAACTTGGTAAAATGAATGAGAAGGAGTTGTCAAGCAGTAATAAAGTCCAAAGGTTATGCTACAAGATATTACTTGTTTTTCAAAAGTGTAAATAATCAAAGTGTATAAGCAAGATTGTTAGCCTACATAGAAATTAGACATGTTTTTGTTTAGTTTCTTTTGTTTAATGTATCCAGAAGTTTATGTTTCATTTTTTTTTTTTACTTTAATATATTCCGAAGTCCATGTGTAGGCCTAATAATACTCTGATATGAAAATAAATTAAATTATATATTTTCATAAGATAAATTAGCGTTTTATTTTGAAAATAGAACTGTACAAACAATACTGTTACATACTGTATATTGTAGGGATTGTACAACTAGTGTCACCCTCCGTGGTACTCAGCTAAAACCTTCTGTCCTGTATCGTTTCAATTCTCAAATCTCTCCTATTCGTAGTCTCCAACAGGCAAAGCTGCTACCTTTTAACGAGACATTGTTTTGTCAAACGCAAGAGAAGACAAAATGAAAAAAATTCCTGCTCTTCCAGATTGGGGGTTGGTGCAATGGGTTTGATCGTCATTGATCACAAATAATTCCAAATATTAAAGACCAAGACATTTAGTATAAACCTATCAGTCATCTTCCATAACAAATCAGTCACCTGTACAGTGAACAGTGCACCTCTCTTCTGTCGGAAGACGACAGGTAGAGTTGGGACAAATTGCGAAAAACTTGGGAGGGGAGGAAAGGAAATTGGCAACCGACTATGTGTCAGTGTCGGTACACAGTTTGTCAGATGATGTCATAGTTCGTTTCCGTAGATCGTCACCGACGTTCGTAATATGAACGAGCTATAGCTTTCGAAAACCTCAATATGCGTATTGCAGTCGCAGTTGTGTCGTTGCTTTGGTTGACCACTTGTCACCGGCCGCGCGAGAGAGCCCATATTATGCAAGCTGCGGTGCAGCGCGCTGTACCCACTGCGATGCCGATCGTGCGTAAACAAACCGCTCTGAATAACACACCGTGTTCGCTGTAGGACTGCCTGCCGGTGGAGATACGTAGAAGTGAAATATGTCATCATCTGGTAAACTGAGACTGATGTACGAGTATATAAACAATCTTCTTCTTCTTTCTCAAGAATTGGGCCTTTTGGCCGTTCCTACTTCAAGAGAGATTTTGGTCTGGTCATCGAGGCCCTGGAGATATGCATATTCGCCGTTCTACTCTACGGCTGCCAAACATGGTCATTAACGAAGGAACAAAAAACAGCAATCCAAGTCTGGCACAGGAAGATCCAGAGGAAAATACTGAGTCTTTCTCTGAAAGACAGAGTACCCAATGAGGAGCTGCACAAAATATCCAACTCGGCCGATGCTGTGAAACGCGCCAAGGAGCTGAAGTGGAAATGGGGAGGTCACGTGTCCAGACTACCACAGATGAGATGGGCGTATGCGGCTACGATGTGGGACCCATACATCGGCAAGAGGGGACAAGGGCGGCCGAGGGTCAGGAGGTGCGACATGTTCAAGAAGATGGCAGGAAGTCAGTGGTCGAGGAAAGCAAAAGACAGGAAGGAATGGAAAGGATTAGCAAAACTACAAATGTATGTATGTATGTATGTATGTATGTATGTATGTATGTATGTATGTATATATGTATGTGTGTATGTATGTATGTATTTGCATTTGAATTTGTGTTTGTATTAGTACTAGTATTTCTGTAGTGCTCGGGAAAAGTGGCACAAGTCAAAAACGTTAATTTTATAGGAGAAGGAAAAAAACTGTCTTCACACTGATTTATGTCGATTTGATTTTCTTCTGTATGAATTATTGCAATGGGAGAAATACTTATGTCTCTTTTCCCAAGCGAGCAGATGTTCCGTAAGCTGTCAATAAATTAATAAAAATATGTTTGTGGAAACTGACTTATGCCACTTTTCCCAAGCACTGCAGATTTGTATTTCGTATTTTTATCTTGTGTTTTGTGTTTGGTATTTTGTATTTCTTATTCTGTGTTTTGTGTTTTGTATTTTGTATGTGTACATCTATGTGTGTATATCTGTACGTATGTATGTATATACGTATATATACCGCTAAGGAATTAGGTTAAGTAATCATTAGCTAGGTATAAACACTTATTCGGAGTGGCCTACCGAGTAAGCTCCAGTAAGCTCCCTTTTAGAAGGCCTTTGCCCTTCACGGGACAAATTAATAAAGAAATAACATATCAAATAAATAATAATGCGCAGTTTTATATCATGAATGAGTTGTTATGATAGCAGTGATGTACGAGGCGTGTTCTTAAAGTAAGTTCCAAAAGGGTGTAGTAAGTAAACGGGAAGATATTTACAAACTATTTTTGTTGCATTGTATTCCCCACACTTCAATTACTTCTCAACATAATCTCCACCATTATTGAGGCATTTATCGAGACGTGGCACAAGTCTTTCTATCCCCTCATTGTAGAATTCGCCCGCCTGCGATGCGAACCACTCCCGCACTGCTGTTTTCACTTCGTCGCCATCAAAACGTTGACCATCGAGGAACTTCTTGAGGTGCTGGAAGAGATGAAAGTCACTCGGAACCAAATCCGGGCTGTAGGAGGGATGGTCAATTTGTTCCTGTCCTCATGATTTTTTTTCATCGACAGCACGCACCAAATTGTCATTGACCAAAGATGGCCGACCGGTACGCTGCTCGTCATGCACAGAGACGCGGCCCTCTTTGAACTTCCTAACCCATCTCCTGACCATTCCATCACTAATGGCATCATCACCATACACCTCACAAAGTTGACGATGAATGTCAGCTGGTTTGATGTTTCTCGCATTCAAGAAATGGATAACAGAGTGCATCTCACAGTCGGCGGGGTGCTCGATCACTTTAAACATTTCAACCGATCATAACTAACCCCACACACGGACTGAAGCTCTGAAACTGCATCACAGCTTGTCTGAAGATTGAAGAAGAAAATATGCATGCGCAAAATAACGATTGCAGCGATGTGACGGCTATAATTGAAAACGGAACTTACTTTAAGAACACGCCTCGTATTAAATATTACACGCAAATAGTTTCATAATATGAAGTCAAGACGTTTCAGTTGGCATGGCAATATTTTACGGTCCTGACGCAATAATGTGGCTATTGTGAACGATTTTGATTGACGATAATAATTTCTTATAATATTGGTGTACAAAAAAAAAGAAGAAAAAGATAGACTTTTCTCCTTTGTTTCATTCTGTGACTGGTCAGTTATCGTTGTCTTCCCCTCCCTCCTATAGGTATTTAATTTTGGACCATCTTTTTGAATCTGTACTTACGGCGATGTTTACTCTAAACTCATGTTTTGAACTTGGACAACCTCCATCAGGCGGACACATAGTGAGACTATTATGGTACGTGAACTACACGAATCCGCGCCTACACCTCAATTAATCACCGAACATCACATTATACTATATTTGGTGAGTTTATGGACTCCGCTGCACCTTTGCAATGACTTCTAATTTCTGTAAAAAGAAACCTAATAGCTTAATCCGTCTACAGAAGTTCTTCTAGTTGTCATAGTTTTGAAGCATCGTGTGGATGTTCTCCTATTATTACCGCGTCACGTGACTACGGTTTAAAATTTGACGCGGGCAGAATCTATCAACTGGCCAAACGAACTATAACAACGTATGCTCAGGGCAGGATTCGAACTGAGACCGTGGCTTTCACGCAACTTTAAAGCTGTGTCCTTTTGCTGCGACCGGCTAGTATCTTTCATGTAGGCCTAAATGAAAATTCGATGATGTTCGGGTATAGGGGGATTTATGTCATTTTTTTGTGCAAATGCAGCTTTGTACCGCATAGGAATACATAAGTTAAATTCTTCAATATAATAATAATAATAATAATAATAATAATAATAATAATAATGATACTAGCATTTGATATGTTTTACTTGTGTATAAAATTATTTACAATAAGGGTCCGAAGTTTAATTTTCATTTAACTCAAAACTTATTTTTATGACTTATCTTCCTTTATCCAAACGCCATCGAATTAATAATAATAATAATAATAATAATAATAATAATAATAATAATAATAATAATACTTTATTGCCAGAACAAAAATACATATTGATTTTTATATATAAAAACACACTAGCATCCCCAGAAAGAGTAAGTTACATACTCGTGCTCAGAGGGCATTCCACATAATGTTAAGACATTTTATTAAATACTTACTTACTGGCTTTTAAGGAACCCGGAGGTTCATTGCTGTCCTCACATAAGCCCGCCATTGGTCCCTATCCTGAGCAAGATTATCCAGTCTCTACCATCATATCCCACCTCCCTCAAATCCATTTTAATGTTATCTTCCCACCTACGTCTCGGCCTCCCCAAAGGTCTTTTTCCCTCCGGCCTCGCAACTAACACTCTACATGCATTTCTGGATTCGCCCATACGTGCTACATGCCCTGCCCATCTGAAACGTCTGGATTTAATGTTCCTAATTATGTCAGGTGAAGAATACAATGTGTGCAGTTCTGCATTGTGTAACTTTCTCCATTCTCCTGTAACTTCATCCCGCTTAGCCCCAAATACATTTTATTAAATAACAGAGTAAAAAGAAAAAAAGAGAAGAAGAAGAAGAAGAAAACACAGATATCACAACAACTGAACTTTAAATTTTCTCGAATTAAAGTGAGCTGACGAATTTTAATGTATCAGCAATCAGATTAACTCAAAATTATTTCTTGCCCCTTCGTTGGTAATTCGAAGGAAACTAAAGGTTCCACCCCCTCTCCCGATTTCAAGTGCATCGTATTACTAAAAGTCTGAAATGTTTTTCAGAACTTGCTGAAACATTATTTAGAAACACTGCGCCAAAGGCTAACTGGATGTCCCTCGTAAATAGGGGCAGCGGACAGAGACAGAAAAACGAATCCCATCCACTAATGCATGTTGACATGTGATCATGATCTGTGAAACAAATGCCTGAATCTGTCCGTTCGTTTTATAACCATGCTCGTCACTTCCCTCTCTGTCGTATCTTGGTTGACAAAGCTAGGCAAGGAATAATGCCGCAGCTCCTCGTTAATTGTCCCATTCTGTTCTTTGATGCACAATAGTAGACGAGTCTTCCGGACATTGATGCAACAATGTGAAGTCAAAGCATCGTATTGCGAACTCCGTTCTCAATACAATAAGGAAATCCTGTCAAGTAAGAGTTGAAGAAATACTATTCACATTGCTGATGTTATCGACATTGTGTCGTACTTAATTACTTAAGCATCGGCACGAACCCCAGGGATTCATTTGATTCCTCTCAAAGAAGGGAAATCTTAATGAACTCATGTCGAACCCTACCCTCAAATTACCCACATTGTTAAATCTCCTCAGTTGATAGAGACAAATACAAAAAATAGCTACTTATCCTCTTCAGTCCCGAATTTATATTTTTTTTAACTGAAAAAAAACTCGGTCACATAATCATTCTGGGGTTCCAAAAATCACAAATCAAGTCTTCACAGAAAATCAAATTTTGGGGCAATTTTGGCTCTTGGTGCCCCCAAATTTTTAATTCTAATTTATAATTCTGGTATAGAAATGTTGCAAAAGTGATACTCTTATTTCTATCAAATTTTAATTTTTCTAAATTTTCAAAAGTATCCAAGACACTGCAAAAAATTAAAAGAAAATTATGTAGAGGTTATACTAACTGTGAAGTTTCGAAATGAAATTATGAGTAGAGTCCTTGAGGCGGTCGGACCTCGTTGGTCGTTGGGGCGCCAGAATCTGGGGCGGTCGCACCTCGTTGGGGCGCCAAAATCTGCGACGGTCGTCGGTCGTCGTCGTTGGTGCCCACGACGCCTTTCCTTGCCCTCAGCTGCCAGCTCCGTCGTATATGGAAAGTATCTCAAGGATGGCACGTTTATGTCAATAATTAAAGATATACACTAATTAATTTGGGCTCCAGCCTCCTTGAGATTACTCCGGTAGAGTATGAGAATTTCCCAGGTCAGCTGCAAAACGGTTGGGACATGGGGTTTGGGAGACGTGCTCGTAGATTGAAAGGATGTAGGCGCACACCAGAAGTTGTTGGTAAGAACTATGAGAACGTTTATTATTATTAAGGGTTTGTTTCAGATTAGCAGAAATGCGCGTCCAAGTGTATAATTTACTGCTCTCACTTCATACAAGTTGGTGGACTAATTTCTGAGTTCACGTAATTATATATTTTGTACTATAAAACACCAGTAATATAACGGAGAGTTGATAACGTGATGACAATTTATTCCTAATGTAATAATAATGATGAGAAAAGAATTCAGACTTATAATAATGATGCAACACACGGCTTCTTCCTATACCGACTAAAAAAATTCTAAGTCCGTAAATTGTTATCCTTCAGAGTTAGGTTCGCCGAGAATATGTGGAGTGCGACCTCTCCGTACGCGTTGTATATGCCTTCTGTCTATCTGCCAAATCTACCCTCTACTTTCAACCACCAAACATACAATTTCGCCCTCCTATCTATATATCACGTGTCTCTATTAAGAATCCTGATTGGCCATGATTACACTTACGTCACTTAAGACGCGTTCTTCAAAAATTGTTCGTTAACTAGAACCTCCCCTTACTTCCGGCGTCCTGACAATTCTCTGACGTATACCAGATCATCTCTTTTTTTGAACCTGGCTTGGCGTCATCTTGTTGACCACCCGCAGGCAAAGTCCACGCATTCCCTCATCGGTCAAATCTACGCCTGGACACATGTTTCCTGTCCGCGTAGCTTGGCTTCGGCCTTCCTGCCCACCTGTTACTTCCGCCTCACATTCTGAAACTTTCTTACACGTCCATGCTTCTTATCCATATAGGAATATTAACACGAAATACTAATCTGATTAAAACCTCCTTATCCTATACGAGGAACCGTCTCATCCTGCGTTTGGTTACCTATGGGTAAAGAAGCCTCCAAGCGACCCGCAACAGAGTATGTATGTATGTATGTATGTATGTATGTATGTATATATGTTATGTATGTATGTATGGAGTATAGAACGGCGGCACCCGACCTTACTACACGTTCAAGTCTGCTGTTCAATGAACATGCAAAAAGAAAACAAAGCTGGGCGCTTGAAAATCAGTGCCTAATAGAAGAATTTGGTAGCGAGAACTTCGTTAGGAAAGAAGAAAGTGTATTTTATAAGAAAGGAGTAATTTTTCACTCAAAATACTTAAAATTACCATTTTGTCTTTTCAGTCTTATTTTCAAATATTTTGTCGGTATTAACGGTTTATGTCGACATGTGCCCTTAGTATCATCACTGCATGATGTACTAAAAAGTAATATGTTGACCACTTAAGATTTTTATGCGTCTGTATTTAAAGTAACAGGTGCCAACACTACATCAATGAGGCAGCTTATAAGATTTAAATTTCCACTGTTGTTAATGTTCTATAGTATTAAGAAAATGGTTCTTCTTGTACAAAAGCAATAAAGATCGGTAAATGTTTTTAATAGGAGCATTTTCTGTAAGTATTTATATTTTTAATATAAAATGGGCAAATTGACTCTCTCTATAAACTAGAATACAATTAAAATCATGATTTTAGTGACATATTATTATTTACTACATACAACTGATTCCATATGGGTTATTTTTTTACTACAGCACTAAAATTTTCTTCAATTTATCTTCGTCTGGGTGGACAAACTATTGTGCCTATATAAAGCATTAAACATTATTGCAGTGAATTTTGTTCAAAGTTTAATTACTGTATAATATTTATAATGCTAGTTATACTCTTCTTGTGTTACGAGTATAAATGCATCGGCGGAACGCTATATACAGAGTGTTTCCGGGCTGGTGTTACTAACTTTCAGGGATGATGGGGGAAGGACACATGTATCAATTTTAGATAAGGACCCCTGGTGCGGAAATGACTGAGTTGAAAGTTATAAAAAAAATTAGTTGTGTAGAAATGGAATTGTAATTTGGCACCACGTGCCCTCCTTCCCTTAACCTTTGGAACAGTCGTGGAAAGATGGTATGAGCTGGATGTCTCCTACGTGGGTACTTGCCCGATAGAATCTGTGAGCTTGTCTGCTGTTCCCATTGGCTCATCCGTATTCGAAAATCAGGTCTGCTTATTCCGCTCTCATGTACTCCATTTCACTAGAACTGATCGACTGGACACTGCAACTTGTACACATATATTGCTGTCTACAGACGTGTATATCAGAACCGACCATGTCCGTTACACACTACGCTATCTGCATTGCTTTAGTGTAGTTTCCTGTCCCCACCCCTCAGACAGCGCACTGAATGGAATACTGTAGGTAGACAACGTAAACAACGTCAGATGAATACAGTATGTGTAAGACTTGCAGATAAATACACATAAATAAGGTGTACAGAGGAATAAAATTATTCCATTTCCACACAACTACTTTTGCTTATAACTTTCGACTCTGCCATTTCCGAACCAGGGTTCCTTATCCCAAATTGATACATGTGCCCTTCCCCATCACCCCTGAAGTTAGTAACACTAGCCCGGAAACACCCTGTACATTGTGTTTAGTGAAATATATTATTTATAACAAGTTACTAAAATTATGTGTAATTAAGTATATCACTAATTATTATTAACTTTTAAATTGTATTTATTTATATAATGATACAAGATTTTTTCTTATGTCCAAGCAAAACTGATGTCATAAAATCCAGTTAAATACGTCGCGTGGTCGCATCATATGACGTTGCGTTAGTATCTGCTGCTTCAGTTGCCTCTATAGTCTGACTGTACCGCCTGTGGGACGGTATCGTTCGTGGCGCGCTCATCTCCCAGGCCCTCACTCGCCTTGGACGGGTAATACTATTCCTGTTGTTGACCGATTTACGCACACGGGTACATGAATAGACGTAAACACAGTGCCAGAACGTGAGGGGACAGACCGCAGCGTGAAGCTAATATGATCGAAGTGCACCTAACTTGTATTCAAAGTAATCTGATCATGGGTAAAAATTATCTAAAAATTGAATAGTCCCAGTCCGTGAATAGCTATTTTCTTTTCTTTCCACGGAGGAATGGCCCGAAGACTTACACCGCAGCCCGAAGCTTATTGTGTTTACCACTTCTATGGACTGATTCATTTTTAAAACAGTTTTCTGATTCACCTGCAAATTCACAGACACGAGGTATCACTTCTTAGCCATCGATTTATTGTTCTTGATTGTCCGAGGCTGGTTACTTTTTTAGAATCTGTATGAAATGTAAACTGGAATTTTATATTCTATCATTAAATTTAACCCTTTTACATATTACGTGTGAACTATTTAATGGATGAATATCTCTGAGGTTCTTCTTTAGTCCTGATTACTATTATTTTTTTGTTTCCTTCTCTCAAAATTTGAACCACCGCACCCTTGAAGATGTATAGGCCTACAACAATAGTAACAAAATTTTCAATACCTCTTCCGAGCAGATAGGATACTCTTATTTATTTCTTTAGCTTGTCATTACTTTTATCGACAGCCAATTCACCTCTAACAACTTATCCTTCCTATATCTTTGCACACCAAGTCGTATGTTGTCATTCCGTTGTTTACCTGCTGAATATCGCATCACTGCCCAGTATCATTACTAATCCCGTAAACTCTTGCTTTTCCCGTTGTTTACCTAAGAACATTCATTTCAGATGTTTCCCAGTATTTGTTTAGAAATTGAAGTGCTCGCTCTGGCTTTTAATGCATTAAAAGAGTTAACGACAGTTTCAGGTATACATTTATACTTCAGATTTTTTCCTCTAGTACTGTTATTAATTCATATGATATCTTAAGACATCCTGTATTCAGTAGGTTTTGTTGACTTGCCATTTAATTCTGCAGGCTTCACTGTTGCTGATTTCTATTAAATAATGGACATTAAAATTCATTGATCGTTCTATCAGTTTCTCTCTTTATTTGTAATTTATAAGGGCGACCCAGCAGTAATACACACTGCGCATGAGCTCTCATATTTGTGGATATGCATGGTTGTTATTTATTGCGTTAATAGTGAGAGTTATTCCGAACGGTTCTGTGCAAGTTCAATTAAATTGCTTAAAAATTGTTTTGTGTATAAGCGATTGAAATGGACGATGAAAATCAGTCAGGTCATGAGATCAATAATTATTCGTAGAAATAGAAACTTTACGTGAACGTATGAATTCTATTGTTTCGAGAGAACTCTGTGGTGACTCTACAGTATATCGTAGTACAGTAGAGCGTCTCGTTTAGGCACAGTTAAAACGTAAACAAAGTGTAGTAACGAGTGGGGGAAGGACGGGCAGTACGATAAACACGAGGGATGCACAAGGTTTTAGTTACAACATTTATGGCGGAGCATTAATTGAAATTATATTTTCCAAAAACACATAAAACAAAAAAAAACAAAAAAAAAAAAACACAAATTGCATAACGTTATCATTTACACATTTTAACAAACAAGCAATTGTAACGTTGAAATAATTCAATATAACAAATCAAATTTTGCTACTTATATGATGTTGCTTTCAAGCAGTATTTTTACGGTCATCAATTTCATTCTCTATATGACTAACACAATATCACCGTCTTCTATAGCCGAATTAACAAAACGACAGTATACATGAATCCACCTAACTATGATTTTTTCCCGAAAATGAAAAATCCACTTCGGGGTCAACTTTTTGCAACGTTAAATGACCTGAACACACCTGTGATCCAAGGCCTAAACTTCAAAGGAGAATTAAGCGACATCCAAAAGCCACCACAACATTGAGAAGTAGTCATAACATTTTAAGGGGACTATTTTGAACAATATTGATGTAAGTGGATTAAAAAAATAAAATGCGTGCCAATGAAGTAAGTTTGTGTATTATTTCTGGAATCACACTCATATAACAAATATATCACTTGTTTATTCAGAAGTATTTTACTTTACTGATGACAATGTTCACATTACATTCATCCATTGTTAGTGATATGAATTTCCAAGCATTTAATATTAATTTCTTGTCTTATCAAGTTTTCGCCATTAAATCAAAATTTCAGCGAAAATATTCCTCGTTTACTACGAAACCTTTCATTTTTATTAATGAATATATTTGTTTTGTTTTCATCCATTGCTACTGATATCAATTCCCAAATATGTAAAATTAATTTCTTGTTCTGTCAGTTATCCATTTTTATCTCTAACTTACAGAGAAGAGTTTTCTCGTTTATTACGAATCTTTTTACTTTCAATGTCAATATGTTCCTAGTATTTTCCTGTGAGGTAATCCATTGCCACAAAAACCGTTGGGAAGCGTATGATTTCGGGAACTGGGACAAATTATGTTAATGAAAATCTGGCCTGCATTTTACTTCATTTTACTAAATGTAAAAAGAACGTACTGAAACACAGTAAAAAGAATTCAACACATCCATGGATATGATTCATGTAAGAAAATTGCATTTACCTCTAATTAAATATTTCTTCCGTAATTTAAAGATTCAGATTGCAAAATTTTGCTTGCTCGTTAATATGTTTAAACGTGTATTAAATTATGATAATGACTTACTAACCCACGACAAAAATAAAGAAGTGTACATAGTGGTGTGTGGATAAGCTTCGGGGCTTCTACCGCGTTGTCTTGGTGTTGGTGGCTGACGTTTCGACCGCTGTGTTGTGGTCATCTTCAGAGCAGTTGTTGGACCACAACACAGCGGTCGAAACGTTAGCCATCAACACCAAGACAACGCGGTAGAAGCCCCGAAGCTTATCCACACAACATGTACACCAGCCGCGGAAGCCCACGCGAACACTTAAGTGTACATAGTATTTACGGACCTAGAAAAGGCGTTTGACAAAGTGAATTGGAAAAAAAAAACTAATGTGAATCCTGAAGAAAATAAGTGTGAATTGAAAAGAGAGAAAGCTATTCAGTAATCTTTATATGAAACCAGTTGAAGTCTGGACAGAAGAAGAAATGTCAGAAAGAAGTGAAATAGAGAGAGGAGTACGACAATAATGCCCTTTATCGGCTACCCTGTTCAACATCTACTTGGAGAATTTTGTGAAGAACAGTTTTCAGAACATGGGAGGAGTGATAGTAGGAAGAAGAACAATAAAGTACACAAGATTTTCTGATGATACGGCGTTGTTAGCAGATGAGACAATACTAAAGGATATGCTACTACTGGAGCTAAATGACACCTGTGAGCAGTATGGAATGAAGATAAATGCAAACAACGCAAAGACCATAATTTTCGGAAGAAAAATAAAAAAAGTAAACGTGGGAATACTAAATGGAGCTGTAGAGCAAGTGAACAGTTTCAAATACTTGGGGTGTACTATGAGCAGTAACATGAGCTGCTGCCAGGAAGTCAAAAGGAGGATAACAATGGCAAAGGAGGCTTTTAATAGAAAAAGGAGCATTTGCTGTGGACCTCTGGAAAAAGAACTATGGGAGAGACTAGCGAAGTTCTTTGTGTGGAGTGTAGAATTGCATAGGACAGAAAGATGGACATTACGGGGAAATGAAGAGAAGCGACTAGAAGCATTTTAAATATGGATATGGAGAGAAAAGGCTGGAGGGTGTGAAATGGACAGACAGAATAAGAAACGAAGCTGTGTTGGAAAGAGTGGGTGAAGAAAGAATGATGCTGAAACTGATCAGCAGGGAAAGGATTTATATGTAAATACATATTTACTTATAAAGCTAATATAATTTATATTTTGCATTATCTTTATGTTTCACAATGTGTAGGGTTGAAAAATCCTACTTTTATTTTCCATATTTTTCCATATTTTAGAGTTTAGTACATATTTTCGTTAATTTCCATATATTTTCCATATTTCATATAAAACAGTCCATATTATATTAGGTTTAACAATAAAACAAAACAAAATTCCATTAACTTTTAAAAATACATTTCAACAATAGAGATTTAAACACATGTTCAGTAATCCCTTTAACATCAGAGTTATTTGAAAATTAGCAGTCCTATCAACAATGGGAAAGTAAGTTACAAAACTGTATTAATTTAATTTAAAATTTTTAACAGACTTCAGTTGTGCAGCTCAACAGTTAAATGCCAGTCAGAGTACACATAGGTTCAGTTTTGTAAATCATACTATAAAGACGGTAAATATGCCAAAAGTACGTCATTCAGTCAATTTAAAATCAAAACTAACAAGTTACATTTCAGAATTTAAAGAAGATGGTTTATCAACTGACAATAAAATATTATTTTGTAATTTGTGTCAGTGTGCAGTATCATCTACACAAAAGTTCCTGGTGCAACAACACATTACAACTAGTAAACATCAGGCCAACAAACAACTAAATTCCAAGCAGAGACAATTGTTTTTAACACAACCAACAACATCGAATGTAAGATCTGAGTTTAACATCGACCTGTGCCGTTCTCTCATCTCTGCTGATATTCCTCTCTACAAACTAAAGAATAAGGTCTTCAGGGAATTCCTTGAAAAATATACTCAACATACAATCCCGGATGAGTCAACACTTAGGAAGACGTATGCTCCATCCATCTACGATGAGACAATACAGAAGATAAGAGATGAAATTAAAGATAGTTCAATTTGGGTTTCCATTGATGAGACTCCCGACAAAGAAGGTAGACTTGTTGGTAATGTAGTTATCGGTTTGTTAAGTGAACAATATTCTGAACGAATTCTTTTACATTGTGATGTTCTAGAAAAGTGCAATAACAAAACTATAGTTAAACTGTTCAACGAAGCTATGGGTATCCTGTGGCCAAAGGGTATTATGTACGATAATGTGTTATTCTTTATTAGCGATGCTGCCCCTTATATGGTCAAAGCTGGACAAGCATTATCTGTTGTATATCCTAAATTGACTCATTTTACTTGTGTGGCGCATGCATTTCATCGTGTGGCAGAAGTGGTCAGAGACAATTTCCCTAAAGTAGATTTGTTGATTTCATCAGTGAAAAAAGTATTTCTCAAAGCTCCCAGTAGAGTTAACGTGTTGAAAGAAATGTACCCTGAAATTCCATTGCCACCAAAGCCAATTTTAACTAGATGGGGTACATGGCTAGAAGCAGTTGAATATTATGCCGAACATATAGACTCTATTAACAATGTTCTCCTTGCATTGGACTCTGAAGATGCAGTCTCAATTGATACTGCGAAAACAGTTACCTGTGACATAAGTGTGAAGAATGACTTAGCTCACATTCAGCATACATTTTCATGCATCATAAAAACGCTCAAAAGTCTCCAAAATAGGCACCTTTCATTATCTGAAAGTTTTGAAATTATAAATAGTACTGTGGAACAACTGAATCGTGGTAGAGGTAAAGTTGCAGATGCAGTAAGAGCTAAGGTGGACACTGTACTTTCAAAAAACCCTGGATATGAAGAACTACAAAAGGTTGTTGCTGTGATGAGTGGTGAATCAACAGTGAAGATTAACTTGGACTTATCCCCAGCAGACATTGTGAAATTGAATTATGTACCAGTTACTTCTTGTGACGTCGAACGCTCTTTTAGTCAGTATAAATCTATCCTCAGAGACAATAGAAGAAGATTCACTTTTCAGCACTTGAAAGAAATGTTTGTAACCTATTGTTATGGTAACAGACAATAAAAATTGTGTTTTGTTGAAACTACATTGGAAGATAAGGTACGTCCATTATATTTTTTGTTTAGTTTGATTAAAATGTACCAATATTTAACGTACATAGTCATTTTTTTATAATTTTAAGTCCATATTTAATTCCATATTTTGGTAAAAATCCATATTTAATTCCATATTTTGGTAAAAATAACTACATATATATTTACATATTTCATATATTTTTAGTCCATATAAATCCGTTCCCTGCTGATCAGGAAGAAAAAAGGAATTGGCTGGGTCACTGGCTGAGAAGAAACTACTTACTGTAGGATGCGCTGGATGGAATAGAGAACGGGAAAAGAGTCTGGGAAGAAAAAGTTGCCAGATGATAGACGACATTAATATACTGTATATGGATCATACGCGGAGAGAAAGAGAAAGGCGGAAAATAGGAAAGATTTTAGAATACTGGGTTTGCCGTGAAATACCTGCCTTTGGCAGTGTGTGTGTATGGAAAATAAAGCCTGTCGCAAAATGAGCCACCCTGTACACAACACACCATGCGTTAATTAGGCCTACGTTTTATTTCCACTTAGAGGCGACTTTACCTCGAGGCAGATACAGTTCCGTACACGTCCCTCCGACACGTCGCTTAGTTCGATATTAAAAACGTTCAGCGAATTCATTGCTTCAATATCACGAAAACAAAGGATAGGAAACAAAAGCGAGTCGACCATTCCATGTCCAATGGTAACAAACGGTCTTGGATATCCATGCAGTATAGGCTATATTACGAGATCATTCTTTTCAGAAAAGGTCTATGTGAGCAATCTGGAGTCAGGGTCAATGAACATACGACTGACATGCACAAACCGCAAATTCTTTTCAAGTTCGATTGAGTGGAATCGTCAATCATGATAGTCTCTGTTCCATCCCAAAAACTAAAGTCATAACTTTCCAATGTGAGTTCTGCTTTCGAAATGATTAGAGATTGGAGAAGAGGAATGCTTCCACTATTTTCATTTTCTGTTTCAGGATCTTATGCATATCTTACATAATTTTGAGAAACGCATGACACTAGTTTCTTTAACAAATGCAAGAATGATGGATGTCATTTGGAATACATTTTGCAGAAGAAGCAATTGAAAGTTTGAAATGCTTAGCGCTCAAAGCTTAACTGTGATTTTCCGATCATTACTGGACAATGACTATCAGTGTTAATGCCATATAACTCTCTATGTACATTCTATATGTCTTAAGCTATGCATTGACAGTCTTGGTTCATTTTCGACAAGAAAGTGACATCCATCATTCTTGCAGTGGACTCTTCAAATATAAAACTCTTGATAACTTTGTACAAATATAATCAATGTGTTTCTACCATGTTAAATTAGTCTATGGTGATCCCTAGAAATTTTTTATGGTATAGACTGTTATATTTATTCATTTTATGATTTAAGTCAAACGTTATGTTGATAGTATTTTGATCATTAAGCAAGAAACCATTAGATTCAAACCAATCATCTTTGATAAAACATAATTGGTAAAATACAATTCATTAACAGTAGTGGACCTATAATTGAACCTTGTGGAACCCCTAAATTAATACAGGTGAGACTTGACCACTTGTCACCTATTACAACTAATTGCCTTCTGCAATGAAGATAAATTCTAAAAATATTAAGTGTATCCCTCCAAATCCTACAGAATTCTAATTTGGATAAAGTTGAAGTTTGATCAACGCAATCAAAAGCTTAGGTGAGATCGCTAAATGCCTACAAGCTAGTCCCATTATAAATTTGACGTAATAGTAATAACTGGGTTCTCACCAATTTTATTTCTTTAGAATACCTGTTTTTAAATCTTTTACAATTATTTCATTTCACATTTTCCACTTGGAAAGATAAATAAAAATTTTCTAAAATTTAATTAAAACATTTATTAAAGATCTGAACAGCATTTGGTTTTGATAAAAAAAAATGGCTCCCCAGTCAATATCGTATATATTATTATAGAATCCATTACTCTGATATACTTTTTTACCACTTGATGAGGCCTTTGTTTATATTCCTTTCTCATATAAATATTTAATTCCAACACTAAAGCACTGTCGTCTCAAATTCAGCCACTAGTGGTTTCTGCTCTTCTTTTTGCTCAAAATCTGAACTCGGAGCCTCGGACCTGTAGTCCATTACGTCCGCAATTGTTGACCATTATAGTCGACTCAAAGAATGGTCGTGTCTAAACCCGTGCACCTGAGCCCTTGCTATATCTCCTAATTCATATAGTTATTTTAATCCGCAATGTGATAAACTGTTCTTAGGGAGACTCATAGGAATTCACATGCAGAGCTCAGTGTTTAAACTATATTTACTTACAGAATGTGTAACATAAAACACTACGCCACAAAAATCCAAGCGCAATGTAAACATTTTTAGGAAAAGAACGACTTAAGTTAGGAGATTACCTAAAAGTGGATACACCTGCTAGGTAACTTATAATATTATTACATTTACTTGAAGCATTCAAGTCGATTTGAATACGCTTATCGTATTGAAACTTTCATGACGTTTACTTCAGAATAAAAACAAATTTGTTTTAGTTTACTTCGATTGACACTTCTAAAAGCATTTCTTGTTACGTGTTTCTTTCTTCTCTTTGTATGGAAGAGGAGCCCGAAGACTAGCACCGCAGCCTCGAATGGGCTTATTGTGCCTTACCAATCCTTTAATTAGGAATAATTGTTGAGTCCAATTTCTTTATAGATATCGCGACTCAGCTGTATGGTGCCATTTATCGATTTGACCAAGCCAACTTCATCATCATCATCATCATCATCATCATCATCATCGTCATCGTCGTCGTCGTCCTAACAAGTACTCACTGACATGTAAAAGAACCCCTGCGGTAGAAAATTCCGGTACACCGGCTACGCTGATATAACCTCAGCAGTTGCGAGCGTCGTTAAATAAACTATAATTTAACATTTTGAACAAGCACTTAAGGGTCCGAAATATTCCTACTAAGGTGCTCTTTCAAGCTGCCCCTCTCCCGAAATTCGAAGTCTATGGCTCAAGCTCTAGCGAGCTGGTCTTCCATCCAGACGATCCGGGTTCAACCCCCGGATTGATCGTGATGAAATTTGTGTGTGTATATATATATATATACACACACGAGGCGCGTCCAAAAAGTAAGTTTCCCTGGGGCCGTTTACAGAAAGAAAATACATTTTCATGGGAAGATTTAATGAAACAAATACAGCAGCTGTTGAGCTATTTTTCAATATATTTCTCACCGGAATTGAGATATTTGTCATACCGCGGTATCGACGGAGAGGTGCAGACGACTGTCATGCAATGGATCCGATCCCAGGCACCAGACTTCTAAGACACAGGCTCAATTCCTGTGGAAACTATGTTGAAAAATAGCTCAATAATTGCTGTTTTTTGTTTCAATAAAATTGTTCATAAAATTGTGTTTGCTTTCTGTAAACGGCCCCAGGAAAACTTACTTTTTGGGTGATCTTCGTGTTGCGTAAATATTGTTGTTATTATGATGAATACTAGAATGGATAGTTACGGTGGAAAGATGGAAGGAAACAGGAGGACCCGTAGAAAAATACGTCAGGAACTTGACTTTGTCCACCACAAATACGACTCCGATACCACCGAAATTCTAACCCGGGTACGCAGTTATCATAAGCCAGTGCTCTGCCACTGGTTTAATAAATCAAATGGTGAAGAAATAATTTCCTAAATAAAATTAAAAAGAATATCCCCATATAGGACAAACTCCATATCTCCTCTGGCAATGAAACATACATTTATATAGGCCTATACACTTTCCTCGTACAAATTACGATAATTCACAATTAAAACTGTAAATATTATTTGGTGTCTGAAGCTATCCTTTCACATTCAAGTGGAAACATTGATGAAAAACGTAAAAATTTCAGAATTTTTTTTCTAACACCATTAGTATGTGTACTTGCATCCTACCCAAGGAATTTGTCAATTTCGTTTTCGAGTTAATTTTAAAAAAATATTTGTATAATATCGGTCCGAACAATCGAATGAAAATAGTATATTCAAATTACCAGGCTCTAACTGACGCTACATACTGGGTGACCAGTATAGAGCAGAACAGGTTTCACGGCTCTTAGCCGGCAGGCTGGCTATGCGCGCGGAGGCGGGGGACTCAAGGCCGAGCGAGTTCTGCTCTACACTGTTCACCCAGTATTATAGAAATATTGTTCAGTCTTTATGAAATTTTGCAGGCACATAGAACCAATCCTAGATCAGTTCCAAGTATTGATTTTACATAAGATTATTTTTGCCCCGAATAATTTATTTTAATTTGACGATAATAAAAACGATAAGTTGTGTTCTGAAGGTAATAATTACAAAACTAAAGGACATAAAGGAAAAATTATATTTTGAGTTATTTAACTATTCTGCATCACTTATTGAAATTTGATAAACCTAGAATTAAATTTGACAGCAGTACAGAGTGTCCAAAACACTAAAAATAAATAAATTAATAAATTTTTTTATTAAAAAACTAGAAAACCAATTAGGCCTACTTTCAAATAATATTTCAATCCAATGTGAATGGAAACATACTGTGAAAATTTGGTTGAAATCTGCAAAACAGAAAAAGTTATAAGAGAGTTCTCTTAAAATCATATAGCAATGAAACATATCTCCAAAGCATCCCTGTCACGTTCACCTTAAAATAGAAACAAATTTGCTTTCCTTCATGTCGGTTGGAGCTTTTAAAAGGCATTTTGTGCTACGAAGTTTATCAGTCTGTCAGAAAATATAATACCGCACCAAGAAGTCTGCTCCTTGCGAGGATACATTCTTTGACTCTTTGGCCCAGCCAGTGACACGTAGCGACCCCGCAACTCAAGCGGTGTTGTATGATGTTGTACTCAAGTCGCTTCCTTCTCGTTCAGTCTGCCGCATCCGGAACGTACAACCTGCCGCATCACAGACAACTTACATTATAATTTATCATCGTCAAATCATTTATTATTATTGATTTTTGTGGATCCTATTTTACGGTGAATAAATATCTTAAATTTCAGTATAAAATGTTCTAAATTTCGATGTTATTTCGCACAAAAAACATACATTAAATGCTATTTCACTTTTATAAATATTGTATAGCTTTTTTACGTTTGTCGTGCAAAAATACATTGCTGTATATTCCTACAAAGACTAAAGGCCCGTGTCTTCAACGAAAACTTAAGGTTCTTCGTACATTTTAAGGGGAGACTCCACTGAAAATTATGAGAATTTTCCAAAAAAAAAAATTATTGGCTATTTCACGTCTTTAGAATGTATATTTTCACACCCCAAATGGAGTTAATTCAATTCTGATTACAAATATATTTAAAAATGATTTTAAATTAAGGCTGTAAGGGAAATAACATTTAAAGAGCTGTCAAAATTATTTTTCATTAAAAGCCACCGGCGTAGCTCAGGTCGGCCTGCCGATCCGGAGTTGCTTTCGGGCGCGGGTTCGATTCCCGCTTGGGTTGATTACCTGGTTGGATTTTTTCCGAGATTTTCCTCAACCATAAGGCAAATGTCAGATAATCTCTGGCGAATCCTCGGCCTCATCTCGCCAAATATCATCTCGCTATCACCAAACCCATCGACTCTAAATAACCTCGTAGTTGATACAGCGTCGTTAAATAACCAAGTAAAATAAAAACTAAAAATTTTTCATCAAAGAATTCTTCTTTACAAATTTATGATTGTACAAATCTGGTAACTTTTGTTCTAAAGTTGGCTCCCTGAAGTTACTAGACGAATGTAGCGGAGGAGAATTTTAATAGGTACGTGTCAGAGAAATATTCATTTTACTTTCAAATCCTTTTTCCGTAAATTTATTTTTCTTGATTCAACGCCAACTTTTTAATGCCAAATATTAATTATTAAGCTGGAAGAAATTTTTACTGCAAGTATTTATGACATAGCTACATGTTTCTATGGATTTATTTTGTAAAAAATACTGTTAGTTAATTTTAATATTTTTTTCATGAATTATAGACAATTATTGCCATTATAAAATGATTCTCAAAAATTTACGTTTCAGTGTACTAACAGATAAACTCAACATTCTAGGCATTAAAGTACACTACTAAACAGAGGCTTAAAGTATCTGCATCTGTTTCGGAATACTGTGTCCTAACTTCAGAGTAAAAATGGTATAGGGAATTACTGTTCGCGAGAGTTTAGAATGCCCGTCTGACGTCAGCGAAAGTATTGTTTCACAACAGAGGGAGGGAGGGAAATTAAGCACTGTTCTGGGCTCTGGCCACGAGCCAGCACTGTATTCCTAAAGTACATCGCTCTTCTTCTAGTATTCTGTACTATCAACAGTTAGCAGCACATCGGCTTCTTACCGATAGCTTAATGATAGGACACGGACTCATCATTCAACGCAATCGGGTTAGATTTTCGGCGCTAACTAGAATGATAATTTGTGTTTGATGAGATGAAGAAAGTATGTTTTGGCCGTGTCTTCCAGTTTACTTCAACATTTCAAATTTCATTTCACCAACATCATCCATTTCCTACTGCTCTTTTGCTCTTTTCTCCAATTAATGTCATAAAAAGTGAAACGAAAATCACACGTTCTCTTTACACATTTGCAAATTTTGCAACTATTCAGTTCATCATGTTGAAATGATAACAGACCTACTTTTATACTTTATTTTCTTAGGCTATTATTAAAAAACATATTTAAAGACACCTCTGCAAGTATTTTAATGGGGCATATAATAAAAGACAGTACCGGTAGTGAAAAAAATATGAACTCTCTGCGTGGTCTAGCTCCCGAACAATCAACGAATTTTAATTTTTTTTATTATGGTTTATTTAACGACGCTCGCAGCTGCAGAGGTTATATCAGCGTCGCCGGCGTGACGGAATTTTGTCCCGCAGGAGTTCTTTTACATGCCAATAAATCTACTGACATGAGCCTATCGCATTTAAGCACACTTAAATCCCATCGACCTGGCTCGGGATCGAACCCGCAACCTCGGACATAGAACGCCAGCGCTATACCAGCTGCGCCAACCAGGCCGATTCTTTAGTGCGCGTTTCTTTTAGTTGGTTATTCAACGACGCTGTATCAACTACGAGGTTATTTAGCGTCGATGAGATTGGTGATAGGGAGATGGTATTTGGCGAGATGAGGCCGAGGATTCGCAATAGATTACCTGGCATTCATCTTATGGTTGGGGAAAACCTCGGAAAAAAACCCAACCAGGTAATCAGCCCAAGCGGGGATCGAACCCGCACCCGAGCGCAACTTCAGACCGGCAGGCAAGCGCCTTAACCGATTGAGCCACGCCGGTAGCTTAGTGCGCGTTACTTGTGTTTGTGAGCAGGGTGTCTACTAAAGGACACGTGACGTAATGTGTACTCCATACACACTTATACTTATTGCAATGTTGTTGGACTAAGAAAACGGTCTTTATTTATTAGTGTAAAATAATTTCTGTTGTATAATGGTCTTACTAATAAAAACTCTATATACAGACGTTTAATTCTCTTATACATATATACAATGAGTAGCTCATTTATACGTCATGTGTAAATTCCTTACTAATAATCATTACATATGTCGTGTATAACAGCACAACTGTTACACAGCTACATCATAGTTTCGCCATTACTTCATTACGAAAGGTAATAGAATATCTGAGATTCTCTATTGCATCCGGTAGAGCGCTCTAATGTGCCATGTTAAGAATCGATAGTACAACAGGCTCTGATCGATTACCACACTATATTTTGGTCAAAGAGTACAAGCTACAGCAATAATATTCTACTTATTCTCTGCTCTTTGGTGTGTTCTTCTGTGGTTACAAGGCATCCATCATCATAAAATGACAGTCGATACGAACAGCTGTTAGAGGGGCGGCCATTTTTTCTCTATATACAACGCTTAAACAAGGGGTTTCGTGTATATAACTACTGCAAAGCAATTCCCATTGTATAGTTACAGATTGTTTATACATCCATCGCTTATGCATGGATTATTAGTAACGTTTTCTGTTTCAACTCTGCATAAGTCTCGTATAAAAACTATACACGGTTTATTAGTAAGACCGTAAGAGTACAGCCACTATATTTCTTGAATTGAAATTTGATGTTTTTATGTACCATTGGGCAATGCCTATTTCTTATCGATGTATTTGATTAATGACAAATACATTTGATGTTATTAATTAAATGAGACATAATGGTTGCTACCTTCTTGCTCACGATTAAATACATCAGTCGCTGATAGAACCATTATAAAGTCTCTAAATCTATTTTTTCACCATCACAATTAGAGATGAACAACGATCGAGAAGACGAGACTAACAGCGCCCGCAAAGCCGAAAACCCGCACGACAATGTATTACGTCGCATCCTTGACATAAAGACTGGTTGTGAGTCTTCCGAGACTCGATATTGATCATATCCCAAAGTCCTGAAGTCAGCAGTTGTTTATACCTGACAACTTTTATTTACTTTGGCAACTGTTATATATGTATAAACAATCAAGTAACCTATTTGAAACATCATTTCTACCTTTCAGTGCATAATAATCCGTTCCCCAGTCTTTATTTAATTACTAGGCCCTTATTAAAAGGCTAGGAATTTTCTTTTCATATGTTTAAGATCAAGTGTGCAATCTCAAGTAAAAAGATATTAATGTCATGTTTTATATTCCTTAGAAATGCAAATTTACTTGAGAATTGTTTTTCTATTTATATAACCATATGTAATATCCAGGTTTCGAGACTTCGGACCCAATAGAGCAGTTCAGTGGGAAATCCGCATAACGGCGTGCTGAGTATAGTGGTAAAGCGTACAGTGGGTGGGGGTGCTGTAGAATGAATGCCAACAAATACGCAAAGGAAAACGCTCTGGATTTGAAGGTTCTGACGAATAATTTGGTTTTCATACAAACCTATTTTCAAACTGTGTCTGAAACTATTACACGGTTAGAAAAGTCAGAGCAAGAGATGCCGGAAGCCCTCAAATTAATTTTAAAAATGATGCAGAGAATTAATGAGACACCAAGTAGGCCTACACCGGTTACTGAACGTGTAAAACAGAAGTGGAAATCAATTTTATGTAAAAATAACGGATATGGAACATTGTGTAACAAACAGCAAATTAGTGGACATAGAGTCACCCGAGAATAAAGGACTGTCTCTTAGAGACTGCAATGATGTTAGGTTTTTTCGTTTTGCCCCTATCACGTCATGCGACGTAGAGCGCAGCTTTCTACAGTACGAACTTTGGCAGATAACCGAAAAAGATTTACGTTTGAGACACTGAGAATGCATCTTGTAGTAGATACATTGCAATTCGGTACTGTAACTGCACTTCCTAAAGACGACCAATAGGGTAAATGAAAAAATTAAAATTGCTACATGCTTATTTCCACCATTAACAGTGTGTATAATTAAACACAAATGCTCATAAAAGACAGGAAAATAAATGCTTTTCATATTCTTTTGACATTATCATTGTGTAATATATATTTACTTTCAGAATGTACTTACAGTATGTGTGTTTCCCCATACTACCGTATTTAAAATAGCAACGTTGTTACCTCAACACATCTCTATCTACCTGCAGCGAGTCAACAACCTATAGTGCATGCACAGTAAACTTATTGTATCGGGTCCAAAGTCTCGAAGCCTGGTAATATCATATACGAGGGGGATCCAGGAAATAACGACCGTTCGCGCATACCCGCCGCGCAGCTGACTCCCCTTCCTTGTTTGAAGGTCAACTGGCTTCCTTAACATGTGTTCTCATAATGTTGTGAGTACTGGTTGCAACAAGTCGCCATTGTGCATTTTGTGTTACTTCAAAATGAACGGACGTGATTGATAATCCCGCCGACTGTGAGGTGAGGAGTGTGATTCGATTTTTGAATGCCCGACATTTGAAACCTCCAGAAATTTACCGGCAATTGAAAGAAGTGTATGGTGATACTGTAATGAATGAAAGAAATGTGAGAAAATGGTGCGAAATGTTCAACAATGGGCGAACAAATGTCCACGATGAAACTCGACCCGGACGCCCATCACTCATCACAGAAGACCTGAAGACTAAAGTGAACGACAGAATCTTGCAAGACAGGCGCACATCACTCGACGAATTGCATATTGCCTTTCCTGACATTTCTCGTTCTTTGCTTGGTGAAATTGTGTCGCAACATCTTGACTACCACAAAATCTGTGCACGATGGGTTCCACGGCAACTGAGTGACCAACACAAAACTCAGAGAATGGCCTCGGCATTGACATTCTTGATGCGATATCACACAGATGGAGACGCCTTTCTCGATCAAATTGTGACTGGTGATGAGACCTGGGTGTCTCACAACACCCCAGAGACCAAGCGCCAATCACGTCAGTGGCATCATCCCTCATCACCCAAGAAACCGAGAAAATTCAAACAGACTCTCTCAACACAAAAAGTCATGGATAATGTCTTTTGGGATCGCAAAGGTCTTCTTTTGCTGGATTTCATGCCAAAAGGCACTACGATCAATGCAAATCGTTATTGTGAGACTTTACGAAAACTACGGCGAGCCATCCAAAACAAGAGGCGAGGAATGTTTTCGAGAGGAGTTGTGCTTCTTCGCGACAACGCCCGCCTGCACACTGTTGCTTCAACTCGAGAATTGCTGGATCAATTCGGTTGGGAAATCTTGATCATCCGCCCTATAGTCCAGACCTTGCTCCTAGCGATTTTCACCTTTTCACTAAGCTGAAAGACTTTCTGGGTGGTACGCGTTTTGGAAGTGATGAAGAGTTGAAGAAGACAGTGAACACCTGGCTTAATGAACTGGCGGCAGAGGAGTATAACACGGGAATTCTAAAGCTAGTGAACAGATACGACAAATATTTAAATGTAGGTGGTGATTATGTAGAGAAGTAAAGGAAGCTTCAGTTATGTAACAGACTTTGTTTTTTTCAAATAAATATATATATATATTTTTTAACTATTACAACAAAACGGTCGTTATTTCCTGGATCCCCCTCGTAATAGAACATTTTGATAACTAAGATAGGCCTACTGTTCTGTTTTGTCTTTTTGCCTCATTTAAACATTTATAATGTTATTTATTTCAATGATGTATGTTATTCAAAGTTACGAAATCTTTCCAAGCCGATCAAATGCTATTTCGTGAATGACGAGCAAGACTCGAAGAGCACGAGAATGACGAGCCGAGACTCGAAAGACAAATGCAGCGAACACAGCGAGCGAGAGCGGCAGTTAGTTTTGTTCATCTGTAATCACAATGCTTTCTCTTTCTACATCGTGCAATGCGAAAATAAAAATACGAGTAAATGGTTAAGAACTTGCACATTCTTCCTCGTTATACGATTGTTAGTGCGTATCTCTCTGCATTTTTCAGATATAAATTTTCTCTCCTCCATTATCGCTATTCAGGAACAGCAAATGGTTACGCATGTAGCTAATAGCCATGACTGTCCTTGCAAGCCATGTCGCATCGCTTAGTTCCATACACGAACACGAATGCTCTCAACTTCGCAAATTCGTTACCACATTTCTCTGGCGTGTTGACACAGATAATGTAATAACAGAGCACCATCATAAAAATCTGCAAGCGTCAGACGCGGGAAACGCGTGCAGTTTGTATCCGTCACTGCCGCCCTCTTTAAATCAGAGCCGCAACAATTAATCGAATGAAGATGCTTCCTCGCACAAGAGCACTTCCATCACACTGCGCGCTTGTGCGTAAAACTGACATAACAGCATGTCAAGCAATGCTATTCACAATTCTATTACAGCTCCCACTAGTGCCCCGCGAGGATTCCACAGAACAGCATGTCCACAAGTAGCAAAGCTAATCAAAACGGTTCAGTATTGGAAGCATTTGCTCAGGCACTTCAAATAATTCGAACTAGATGGAACGGCTTCTGACAACGGCATGCGACATAGCACAAAGTTGTTAAACGTGTAACGACACATGACGAGAGTTCTAAATACATGGAGACAGGAGGGTAATTGGAGCATTATTGATAAGGGATTTAATGAAAAGCGGACAGGTAAATGGCTCTGCGTTCAAATGACAAGTTTTGCACCAACATCTCGGTGGTTTAGGTGTGACTGAAAAGTTCCTCAAAACAAAACGATGGAAATTCAGATAAGTAAAATAATTCATCATCATCATCCTCTGGTTGAGATTCTGGCTGATAGGTGCATCTATTATTAGGTGGTACATCTCACTTGACGATATGTGTCAGAGGAAGAACAACTGAGACAGGGAAATCAAAAACTCCCTAATTCCAATAAACCAAATTTTACAGGAGAGAGAGAGAGAGAGAGAGAAAACTTATCATCTGCCTTACTAACTTTAAATATTATACATTCACCTATTAATATTGTATAAAATTACATTCTTTATCAATTAAATACTCCAAAACCTAAATTTTTACATTATCTTACGCTACAATTTGAAATAAACACTGCTGGAGTTAGTGGTTTTCTGACTTCCAGTGTATGAATTTAAAAAAGTGACTAAATATGAGCCATGTGAAGAAAAAAGATAAGTATATCATAATTCCCTTATGAAACATTGGAATTGGGAGTAGTTCCCTTACTAGCAGAAGGCGGTCAGAAGGAAGTGGGATGGGGTGGGAGTTTTGTAAATTTATGACAAAAAACATAGTTCCCTAAAACCAATGTATTATCGCCGCGCTCTCATGGTTAACATGCCGGCATCATGCAATAACGTGCGGTGTGCTTTTAAAACATAATTTTACCGACCGATTGTTACTCTGCAAATTTTACTCTAAGCGTCACGTTGTCACGTCTACTTCCTCGATAAGAATAAGCACTAGTTTGTTATATTGTTAAATGGCTATTATTATTTGACATTCTTAACTCTTAATAATAACTCTTTAATAATAAATAATTTTTAATCACATACCTTAAAGTTCGTCCTCAGCACAAGACATTGCGACCTCGGTTTTAGTCCACGAGGATTAGACAAGTAGGTGTCATTTAATAATGGAAGCAGCTTATTGGTTGCAACATTGAAATTGAGGCGAGTGATTGGAGCGGCGTCATAAGAAATTGAAAACAATGATGCAATTAAATTTCAAAGACCTGCCGGATGTTATGCACGAGGCCGCTCAAAGACCTGCCGAATGTTAACCATGAGAGCACGGCGATATTATAGTTTCAAATTTTAAGAGCTATTGTTAGTGACTGGTAAATCCGGCCCTGTAAGGAATTTCATCCACTTCACTTCTAACAGTCCGCACGCTGTCAACAAATACGTGACAAATAGAGGTAGAGGGTAAAGAAGAGACTGCCCTGCTACTGCTACTATTGATAATGAAAACATTTTACTCACCGGCAAATCATAATGGTGTTGCCAGTTCATCTTTAGATTCATTTCCTAAATTAGATTCGGAATCATCACTCTTGCTATCACTGTCACTGTCACTGCTACTGCTACTGCTGCTGCTGCTGCTGCTGCTGCTGCTGCTACTGTCTTCGCCAAAGTTTATGATAATGGTGTCCGTTATTTCAGAAACTGACCATGACCTTCGATAATCTATTTAAAGATCTGCTACCCCAAGGGAAAGTGATTTTGCTTCTCATTATGGGTAGAAGCTTGGGTCCAGTCGGAACTTTTTCTCACGAACATAAAATTCATTAATGATGTTCTTTACCACACATCTGTAGAAATCGTCCACAATCATGCGATTGTGTTGAGGTCGAATTCTCGTTTTTCCTGGTGTAGAAAGAGGGTCGTCGGGACACATCTCGTTCCTTTCTTTTCTTATTTTCTTAATAGTTGTGACTCCCACTCCGGTGTAGAATGCAGCCCGTTTGGTAGCCTGATGAAGAGGAATAATAGGCTATCCAATTCCTTACTTTTGGACTCCAAGTCGCACTTCTCAATCACTGTGCATATAAACTCACGTCCCTCAGAATGTATAGTTTTATTCTTTTTTGCCGGTGACATTCTTCTTTATACACACGGATCTTGTAACCTATTAAACACTTATTATTACTAAAAACTTGAAACAATTATAAAGAAGAACACATTAACTAAACTAAATTGTTATAACAAAAGCTAAACTAAACTAAAGAGTTAGTAATATATCACAGAACACGAAAGCTAAAGATCACCAGACCAAATGTTTTCAACACGCAGGCAGGCAGTCAGACAAGCAAGCAAGACTGAGGACCTGACCACCTGACAACCATAAAAACTGACTGACAAACTCTCGCAACTGAAGTGTGTGGTGAGTGGGGAGCAATTTCCACCCCTAACTTCTCCAAGTCCTAGGGCCAGATTTACCAGTCACTAACAGTATATGTTTCACGCGTGCAGCCTTGATAAAATGAAATAAATATTAAAGAGTAATAATCCAGAATCATAAAATCACATTAGTATAATAGGTCTACAATACTAAAATACTAAGTAGCCTAACGATACACTGCATTTGGGTATTAACAGCGCGAGAGACAACTTTAACCAAAAATTAGAATCGTTCCTAAGGAAGACGAAAATGGGTTTCTGAGTGGATGCCTCCATTTCAGGGTTTAACTATAAGTAGTTTACATCACATATTCATTATATGAGGTCTCGCCATCCTCATTGAATATTAGCACGACTACTATGAAGTAGTCAATGTGTATTATCACCATTAAATGAATGTCTATTACCATCATTAAATCACCGGGTTCGATCCCCGGTGCCGGAACGAATTTTTCTAGATTTAATGGTGATAATACACATTGACTACTTCATAGTAGTCGTGCTAATATTCAATGAGGATGGCGAGACCTCATATAATGAATATGTGATGTATTAAATGTTTACAGTTATCGCACACTGTTGTTGAATATGGCCATAAAAGTCATTTAAATATGCGCTCCTGCATATTGACTTACATAGGTTTAAATGCAGGTAGTAGGCCGTAAAACAGTACTATGAGAGGAGGTCGACCGGCACCGTGGATCGTGTCCCGGCATAGCTCAGTTGGAAAGAGCCCTCAGCGCGCAGAGCTGAGAGGTCCTAGGTTCGATTCCCGGTGCCGGAACGAATTTTTCTCGATTTAATGGTGATAATATAAGTAGTGTATTTAGCCGGTGTGAGTTGGGAATGCGCCTATTTCGAGCGTTAGCGCAACACAGCTTGAAAGGTCGCAGTCTCCCCACCTCCCGAAATTAAATTCAAACTAATGTCAAAGATAAGATTCAGTTGACAATCGTGTACTAAGTAATTGAAGCGTTGAGATCAATAACCATTTGTCCATTTCTGGTCATTCATTTTTTGAAAATTTAAAATTAAATTTTGGATATTTCCACAAGTGTTACGACTTTAAAAGTTGGTATACTACTTTGTCTTGATCTCTAAAACAACCAGAAATATTACGTGCAAAAAATAACAATTAGGTAAGAAATAAACAAAAGTTTCTTGCATTTTTCTCGAAACTTGTGTAAATGGACTTGAATGGTTATTTATCTCAGCGCTTCAATTACTCCGAAAGAGATCGGGAAAACAAAATTGCCGCAACATACAAGTAATAATCTGAAATAAGATAGAAATGATAGCAAACTTGAAATTCCAGATTACACCAGAGTCGGTAAAAGAATATTATTCATTTTGCAAGACAAAAGCGCAAAAACATAATCCTTACTTCGAACTAAACCCCATTTCAGTTTGGTTGGTAGGCTTTCCCCTCTACTCACACTCCCTACCTTCAGTGATGGAGAAGATGCTACTGTTCATCTCACAAATGGTCGACTAATTGACTTTCTACCTAGTGACAAATTTTATTTCTGAAAATGTTTACCCGTACTCTATATTTCGAAAGTCCGTACTAAGCGTTTATATTGAATTTTATTTCTGTTCATATTTACTGGCACATTAAAAAGCTACTGAGAGCAGAAGATAAATATTTTCTCCACCGCTAGTTGCTACTCTACAGCATACACAACGGGACAATCTGCACTGTGTCGCTCCCCCCTGACTTCATAATAGGCCTACAAACTAGCATTCCTAAATGTAATTAATTATTAATTGAAAATATTGTAAGAACTACACAAAAATATACTCTAACATGTAATTGTCAAACATCTGTTACACTATATGTTATATTCACTTATGTAGGTACTTTATTTATTTTATTTGCTAGTGTATACAGCTTGGGGGGTGCAGGTATAAGAGGTAACAGCTACTACTCTGTCACTGACGGACTCAGGGCAAGTAGAAGGGAAAAGAAATGCCTTCGTATCCTCTCAACTTGTATGAAATGTCATTTAGTGACTAACCATATTCAAGGATTAGGCCGATAAGTCATTTTTGTCAATCTCTGATGATCATAAGACGTCTTTAAACGTTTACAAATAGTTTAACTCGTTGCCCCTATAGTCGGCACGGCCACCATTTACGAATAATGCAGGTCAAATACACGGCACAAATGTTTGTGGCAGAGAGAAATCTCTTACCTGACAGGAATCAAATAGCCTATGGTTGCACAGGATTTGTAATAGCTGGGAACATTACCACATGATCGACAATGGACGCCTCGAGTTCCTGGAAACATTAGTGCTTTGGGTAGGAAGAGGTTAATGCCAAAAGGGAGATTCAGTTCCCATTATAGATCAGAACGCTCTCAATAGTGTTGGGACCCAGCACTATTGAAAATGATTTCAGGTATTCCGAGAGGCTTCGAGTAGAGCATCCGGTAAATTTCTCACTAAAGGCCACTGGCCTACTTCAGTATATATTACTAAACAGAAGGATTCATACATGGCAACAGAGATAGTTATTGATCACTGCCTTCTGCAAAGATCTGTCATGGCCGTCCCATGATCCCATGTGTAGGCAGGCGATGCAGGGAGAAACGCCCTTACATATCCTGCTCCAGTGGCCAATATGGATAGACACGGTGTAACTACATTCAGAACTGCTATGATTCCTGAGGATTTAAAAGCGATATCATCAAATGTAGTTCTTAGTTTGTTTTTTTTATAGTTGTCTATTTAATTTTTGTGATAGGGCGCAGAATGAGACTAGTAAATTTTAACTGCAAGACCAAATTGGTCGTCTTGAAAATGACAGAAAAACATATTTCGATCTGCTTTTTAAGATTCATATTTCCATAAGCCTTTGCTTAAAAATATACAGGGTGATTCCCGAGGATTTACCGTCCTTTACGGAGCTTATTTCCGAAGACATTCTGAGCAAGAAAGTCACATAAACATGGGTCCTATTCTCCAGACTTAAGTTTCGTTATTGAAACGCAATGCTGTGAACGCGTGATCTTGGTCAGCGTGCAGTCACTAGCCAGCGCGAGCGCTACGAAAATCAAAGATAGCCGTATGCAGTTACGTAGAGCGACGAGTGCCGTTCACAAGCGTGCGGCCAAGTGTACTCAAGCGGACGGAGACATTTTTTAAAATGTGTTGTAAACTCTTCAAGACTGTAAATTAGGATGCAAAATTGAACTGTAAATAAGTCGGTGGAAGTGGTGTGATTTGTAATAATTGTTGTGATAAGTGCGTAAGAATAATGTAATTTTCTAGTTAAAAATTGAAAAAGATGTCTGTACGAAGCAACTAAGGAATTCACAGCACATTTTTAGCTTCATAATACTTGCCAATTAAAGAAATGATACTTCTGAATGGTTCATTGTCTATTTGTATTATTCTTTTACCTTCAAACTAAAGAAAAAAACGTATTTTACAAACACCTTTAAATTAGTGTAACTCTGAAAATATTGAGAATAGGAACTATGTTTATATGACATTTTTTGCTCAAAATTTCTTCAGAAATAAGCTCCGTAATGGACGGTAAATCCTCGTGAATTACTCTGTATAGAATTGTCTGATTGACATCCTGATAGCCTCTGGTTATATCGCTCATTCTGTATATTATCTACATTGGTTATACATGCTGTTTACGTGACTTTATGCCAAATTTCTAGGACTCGTAAAGAGAGTTATGAGTAATATGAGATAAGGAACTGAAGCAGTGACGCCTAATTTAAAAGTTATGAGCTTTATTCTAACTGTAACCATGACATTTGAGTAAATTTTGGTCGAAATGTAAGTGTTATAAAACTTGTAATTCGATGTTCATAGCTTTTAATAGTTAAATATTTTATAACACGCCATTTATATTGTTTTATCCATACAGTTATTCACAATACACTGTATTTTTAAAGAAGGTGTTCAAATAGGGAAATCTAACTTGGATGCAGAAGTTATAATATCGTCTCGGTAAAGACTGTCGCATTCTAAAATTTCTGGTGCTGTATGAATGACGTCGCAGCAATTAGTATTTTATTCTTTTTACTCTGCGTGTACTGGTATCCCGTAAAGAAGACATTTAACACTGTGTGACAGAAATAAATCAAGTGACGTTAAATCTGGTTAGCGCGCTGGCCATTCAATTGGTCCTCCTCTTCCAATCCAGCTCTATAACAATAATTGAGTATTCACGAACTGTTCACCGCTTAGGAGTACTGTCAGTGTATCTCATTACGAAACTAACGGATCCGGGATCGAATCCTGGTTGTGGTTTTTCTGGGATTTTCCTTCAACCCATTAAGAGCAAATGCTGGGTGACTTTCGGCGCTGGATCCTGCATTCATTTCGCTGTCATTATCACATTCATCTTCATCCATCCTACGTACTTCCATACTCACGTGTTACTATCATACGGGGCTAACAGAATTCGACCTAATGTGTGTCCCAAGCTCAAAACAGGATTCTTCATCATAATCGGTAAAAAAGTAGGCAGAGGCGTAAATGGCTACAAGCCAATGTGCGTGGCATTAGTAAAAAAAAAAAAAAAGAATATGTTTACGAACTCTATGCGTGAGATGTGACAGGTACTATAACCTTGCAATCACACGTTTTCATGAAAAACAAGTGCAACACTGCGGGAACGTGTGCCTCAGAAATTAGCCTACTCATAGACTTATAAATTAAGTATCACTGAACTTGAGTTTCTTATCTCAAATACTCCTTATAACATCCTTTATCAGTCCAATAAGTTAGATACAAAGTTAAAAGTTACGGAAACACCTTAGAACCTTCTAATGTGGGGCTATTACATTCTACAGCATGAACCATTTGATTATATTCACTATTTTCAAAGTAATTAACCGAAATAAAGATGAAATTTAATATATTAACGATACATGAAATATGTTAACTTAAAAATAATACAAATTCAGTTTTGAATTGAATTTCGGGAGGAAAGGTATTGACCCACACTGCGACCTATCAAAATCTATTGTGCTAACCCTCAAGCTAGGCGCATTCCTAAACCCATACCGGTTGACTACACTAAGGTTCGCTGCGTACCCAGGTTTCGAGCAGACAACCCCACTCGTCCCTAGGTCAGCCCCGTCCTTGCGTCGCCAGCCGGGATTCGGGGAATGCTGTGGAATGATGACAAAATGGAGAAATGTTAACGGAATGATGTAGATGCCTAATATGGGGAAACGGGAGAACACCGAGAAAAAACCATCAGTCACCTTGTCCGCAACTCCATATTATCCTTGTCGTCCGCTTGTTTTCCTGTATTTTCATTGTTTTCTTTACCGTTCATTCTTCTCCTTCATTCCCGTTGTTCTCCATGTCCTCCCCTTTTTCTTCATCTGTTGTGCTTCTTCTTGTCCACTTTCACTTTTTTATTCTCCTTGTATTTCCATTGTTCTCCTTGTTGTCCATTTTCTCCTTCATTCCCGTTGTTCTCCTTGTCGTCCACTTTTCCTCCATTGTTCCCATTGTTCTCCTTGTCGTCCACTTTTCCTCCATTATTCCCATTGTTCTCCTTGTCGTCCGCTTTTCCTCCTTTATTCCCGTTGTTCTCCTCGTCGTCCACTTTCTCGTCATCTGTTGTGTTTTTTTGTTGTCCACTTTCATCTTTTTATTCTCCTTGTATTCCTTTTATTATCCTTGTCGTCCCCTTGTTCGCTTTCTATTTATCTTGTTATCCTTATCGTCCCCTTGTTCTCCTAATACCGTATTGTTCTTGTTTCACTTGTCCTCTTATTCTCCCCACATTCTCCTTTTCCTCGTCTTTCTCTTGTTCTCTTTGTCTTTTTTTCTTAATTTCCTTGTAAGTCTCTTATTCTCCTTGTATTTCACTTGCTCTCCTTGTCGTCTCTTCGTTCTTCTTGTCGTCCCCTTGTTCTCCAAGTCGTCCCTTTGTTCTCCTTGTCGTCCTGTTGTTACGCTTGTCTTTTCTTTTTCTCTCCTTGCATTCCCCCTTTTTTGTCGTCTCCTTTTCATCCTTGTCGTTCCGTTGTTACGCTTGTCTTTTCCTTTTTCTCTTTGCCCTTCCCCTTTTTTGTCGTCCCCTTGTTCTCCTTGTCTTCTCGTTGTTTTCCTTGTCTTCCCCTTGATGTCATTGTATTCTTCTTGTTCTCGTTGTGTTCCTGTTATCCTACTTGTATTCCCCTTATTCTCCATGTATTTCCCTTGCATTCATTGTCGACAGGTAATCACAAAGCGATGCACATGTCGATTTGTTTACATCTGATGCTAAACAGACACATAGTGAAACTATCGTGACATGGGGTCTGCGTGACACCGAAGTTCTCCCGGGGAAACATATAAATTCGTAGATACTTCATAAAATAACATAGAAGTAATGATTAATTATTTCAGAGCGGAATAGTCATTATAGACTCCACAGAACGATGCAGTTTTGGATGTGCTGAAAGACCTATTGCGTTGCAGGTTGAATCCGGATGATATACTGTAGGTGCTTGCTTAAAAGTTCATTTATTTGGAAAACTATTTACGTCATCAAAGTAAACCAAACATTTTCAATCGCTTTGGTTTTAACAAAACAGTTTACCTATAATTAACGTCGATTTTCTATCAAACTGTTTTAAGCATGAACACCACAAAAATGTAATGATCTACCATGATTTACTGTATAACGTTATGCTATAAAATAACAAACATTAAATATTTTACATAAAGCGGCATTTTACAAAGGATACATGAATAAATCATAATCAACAACAGCCAATAACCTTTTAAATATTTTGGCTTTCAAACGAGGGGAGCTGGAGAGAGATGAAGCTGCTATTGCATAAATGGATTATACGTGTCACGTTGGAGGTAGACGAAACTTCTAAAAACATGTGAAATCTCTAGAGCGAACGACAGTTATTATCACATTAAATTACCACGAATGTGTGGAAGGAGACACCGTTTACCTGTCGTTTCAACCCGCTGTGAGAAATTAAACCTAACTTTGTTCACGCGTCATATGAACTGGAAATAAAAGCATTCGCTTAACAAGGAAAGTTATAAAAGCAGAGTCCTACAGTGCTTAGAAACCAGTCAAATGGGGCTTCAGTCACACATGAAAAGAGGTTCAACAAAGAGATAACTACATACAGGCCTGATTGAGAACTGTGATCAACACGTTGTCTTCTAATTACAGACTTAGACTAAGTAGGTCGTCCATGGTTTGCTAGTGCTATTAAATCAAAGAATCGTGGATTCATGTATGGTCTAGGGTCATGACTATTTAAGGAGGATTAAAGTAATTTTCACAGTTTCCTATGAAAGATAACTACGCACTCTCTTTTATTTCCTAATTATACGAAATGTAAAAGAAAAAACTGATATTATAACACAAAAAATATATTTCAAGATTTTCAGAAAAACATATTACATGTTTTGATTTGCTGGCCTTTCGTCAACTACCTTTTGTCCACAGTTTGTTTTGTCTATTACCTTTCGTCCACGTTCTCTTGTCCACAACCGATTGGTCCATACAATTTAAATCCAGCCATACATTTTGTCCACACCTTTTATATCCATAACCTTTCGTCCATCTTCCCACCTACAATTACAACATGGGAAAGATGGTTATGGAATGTGTACGAAGCAGACTTGAGTGAGGAACAGAGGCTTAACAATGCCGTCGAAGATTTGTATAGTAAATTTTAAAAACTAATGGTTGTCATCATCCCAGCATTAGGAAGTTTTTGAAAGTCTTGCTGGATGAACAGGAATCAAATGAGCAGGTGATTACTCAACTGTTGGGAGGACACACGCAAGTCCGTGCACCATTAAGTCAGACATATGTCAATAATCATGAACACATCAGGGAAATGGTTATATGTTATGAAGACTACAAGAACGACGGCCAGCTGGAAACATATGAGAGGAATTTCATATAATTTAAAAATTAACTCTGCTGAAGTTCTTCACGAAGAAGAAAATGATGATTAATCACGTTTATAATACAAACAGTATGTACATTCAACAACATATTTAAATTTAAATAAATTACTTTTTTCCATAGTGGACGAAATGATCAGCGGACGAAAATATAATGGACGAAGCATGAAACTGGACTAAATGATCAGTGGAAAAAACTTAATGGACAAATCATGAAATGGACAAATGTGTCAGTGGACAAAAAAAAAGTGGACGAAACGTAGTGGACCAAAGGCCCTATAACGTATTTTTCAGCATTTCTGATAACATAAAAGAAGTCCACACCAGTGGAGTAACGGTTAGCACGTCTGGCCGCGAAACCAGGTGGCCCGGGTTCGATTCCCGGTCAGGGCAAGTTACCTGGTTGAGGTTTTTTCCGGGGTTTTCCCTCAACCCAATACGAGCAAATGCTGGGTAACTTTCGGTGCTGGACCACGGACTCATTTCACTGGCATTATCACCTTCATTTCATTCAGACGCTAAATAACCTAGATGTTGATAAAGCGTCGTAAAATAACCCAATAAAATTTAAAAAAAAAATAAAAAAGAAGTTCTTGTCACCTCCTCTCTCTACAGCAGATTGTTCTAAATTATTTGACCGATTCATATTGAGTACATACGAAACCATTTATCCAGAAGTGATACGAATGAAACAAAATAATCCTAGCAAAAAACTAATGAATGTTTATTTTAAATCAAATATACATATTGGTGATCGACAGTGAACAATATCGAACTATTTTCTTCATGATATCTTGTGCTAACAGAACTAAAATAAACTGACAAATGAAGCGTTTAAATTAGCATCAAGAGAAAAATAATCCAGAGCTTCAGGCAGTGGTTAGTATGTGCCTTATCAATAATCAGTAATAAAATTAACGTTTGTGTTGTTTTGATTGGTAATATGTTGTGTATACGTATTTAAGTGATGTGAAGTATTCATTTAATGCAGCAGTCATCTATATAAGAGACAAATTGTGATATTAGGAATTATTAAAACACTCTTTTCTAAGTTGCTTTTAACAACTTATCATTCCTTGCAGAAATGTGTAAGTCGTATCCCAGATCACATATATAACAGATTGCTTATCCCTATGTTAAAATCGGTAGCACTTTGAAAAGAACAACTGCCAGGATCGTCACCCGTCCGCCGTAAACAAACACGAGATGGCAGTACAGTCGCTAATGCAATTCAAATGGGAGTTATGACGTGACTCCTTATATAACAACTAGATGGCAAACCTGACAAAAGTTGTTACCGTCAAAGCCTATTGAGAAACGCTTACTCTGGACACAACACATCAAATCTACTATTGTTAAAGCTACTGCCCGCATTTTTCAAATTTATTCATTACTACTATCTCCTGTGCTCAGTTTGAAACAGAAGACAAATCTCTATAGACAATTAATTCTTCCAATTCTGACTTATGCTTCTCCTGCCTGGTTTTATGCACCTAGGACTACCCTCAAGCCACTACAAACAACGCAAAATAGAGCTCTCCGGATCATTGGTTTACAAGCAATATACAAGTTCATGAAGATCTACAGGTTGACTATCTGCACACTCATCTTCTACAAGCTACAAGACACTTCTACTAGAAGCTTCATTCCAGTGACAACCCATTCATCTCATCATTAGGAAGTTATGATCCTCGGCAGTTCATCAAATTCAGGACACCTAAATCCATCATTAATCCTTAGGCGTTTAGTTTATTGACTGGTTTTTCTTATTCTCATTCTGATGGTGTCACCACTGAATCTTGACTTAGTGATTTTGTCCCACTTAGTTTTCCTCTCATGTTGTTCAGTTTTCATGCGTAGGCAAAGAACCTAGTGGTTTTGATACTACTTCTTTATTAATTATGCATTTAAAAAAAAAATATATATATATATATATATAAGGCCGAACAATCTGGGTATATAAATGATCTGAGTCGTATTTGTAAAAGAAAAAAAAAATGTCGGGCTAAAATAATACTTTTAAATTAGAAGGCCTTATCAAATAATGAACAGAATAAAACCAAAAATTATCATTTTAGAAGCCCTCATCAAATAATAAACAGTATGAAAACAATTTTGTTTCTCTTGCAAATACACATTTTGTGACTCATGACATTTCTGCAGTGACCAATTCAACTGCCATTTTTGAATGCGTTTTCACAAGCACACTTTTATACAGACGCTTGGGTTTGTTTTTATGATATACCTGCCACATGTGGAACTATTTCAAACGAGGGGAAAAACAAACGTTTTTCATTTGACTGTATATTATATATAATATCGAGTGCAAATTCCAATCCTGTTGTCCTTGACAATCGATATACACATACGCATGAATTTTGAAAATTTAAACACATTTTGCAATCATTAAACGCAGAGCATGTGTGCAGTCACATAAATTATGCCAAGTTAGGCACGCTCGTGTAATCACAGTGTGAACCAACAATAATTACAACTCACGCGCAAATATAAAAATTTTGTCCGGAAGGCTACAAAAATGTATCACAAAATTAACAGTCGATGACAAGAGAGCGCACAGTTAGCATGTCTCCTGTTTGCGCACTGCAGACTCCCCTTTCACCTCCATTAATTACACCAGTCTGTGGTAAAGGTAACATGTTTACTGTGGTCGTATGATGGATCATCAATTACAGAAAATAGCGTTTCAGGTTGTAGTGGCCTGAACACATTGTACTGAATCGCTTTTAACCATAAACTGGCTGAATTCAGAACATGGATCGATCTGGAGACGGAGTTAACGCAGCTGTCGAATAAGTGTCATAAATTATTGCATTATTTTCTTAATATTAGTCCTCACCATGTTAGTATTATTATAAGGTAATTCTGCAAAAATGAAACAGGAAATAAGGGGATATTCTACAGAACATATTTAGATAGATAACTTGGGGTCTCCTATAGCAGTGACGTCGAAGAAAGCGCATTTTTCTGACCTTGACGTTGTGCGCGGGCATCAAGCGCTAGGTATGGAAGGAGGAAAGATTATGTATATGAATAAGCAGCCTATTGGAGTAAAAAATCAGTGATGCACAAACTTCAAACGGAACGTGAAATTTTATGTCGTTATTTTTAAATTGCTTCTTTCTGTTTGATATTATCTATATTGTCTGTAAAACAAATGTAGGCTACTGACACCAATTATTTCTTAATATTGCAGCTGTGTTTTAAATGTTAATAACACAATAATAAATAGTTAAGAAAGAATATTCACATAAATTCTATAGCATTACAATTATACTGTGCTAAGTGAATGAAACACATCATTCATAAAGAAAGTGATAGCCCAAAAAAAGAGATTGAGTATGGTATGATAAGTTGGAATTAATATTGATGGTATCTTTAGCCTTATAAAAGTAATCAATAAACTAATCAAAATAATATTATAGTACAAAGCAAAGTTACCTAAATATATGCTTTAACTGTAACTAATATTACATAACAAAACTCTTAGCGCATTAAGCTTTTAAAGTGATATTGGTGTGCAACTTCCTATCATCAAATTATTTAATTATTTCCTCGAAATCTGCTAAAGCTATAGAGCTGACGTTTTTACAATACATCGGCACACATCTTTTGTTTATGATGTAACATTAATAATTGCTTTGTTAATTCATTTCGTTACAAACATTTTCCATGCGAATAATTTTAAAATTTTCAATACACTATCTTCAGTAATATGTATTTACGATAAAATATATTTACGAAAACATTGTTTCAATACCTGAAATAAGCATATCTGAAAATTTCACTTTTGTTTAAAAAAAAGTTAAGAAATTATTCCTTTTGAATAAAAAAGCAAGCATGTGAAAAATGAGCATTGAAATTAAAACTTACAATCTTATAATGCACTTATACTTCCCAGACAAATATAAAAATTAACATGGATACAGTTTTAATAAATTCTCTTCTCTTTGTCCATTGAATCAGTGCTGGCCATCCCGGTACACAGCTCGACCAAGCGGCATATACCACCTCTTTCGTCAGTCTCTTTCCTTTCCGCTGTAAAGCGCTCGGCTCTTCTGAGCTCTAAAGCGCGCGCTTGCTCCTATGGGCATCAGTTGACATGACTGTCTTATAGTATTAATTATGGTCCTTTTATAGGATCCAGTTTCTTGTGCGAGTTTTATTATGTAATTATACAGGGTGGAAGTGAAATAACCCTGCAGATTTTCAGATAGAATAGCTGATGTTGTATGTAACAAAAGTGTAATACTATACTGGCGAATGTTCATAGTTTTCCCAGAAATAAAAATGTTTTTCCCAAATGTTTAACACCCTCTTATTCGGCAACTATTGCGAGTGGGATCGTATTTTTGTCCATATCGATAGGAAATCTAACAAAGAATCGTTTATCTCTCTGGCGTATTTCAATAGCGTGGGCGGTTTTCATGTAAATTTAATTTAAAAACCACTAATTTCAAGCCACTGCATGATTCGAACACATTGCTACGTTGTAGTCAGAGAGAGAGGTGGGAGATAATTCATGTAAGGAGACAAACCTGAGTTCGTTGACCTCTTATATCTCTATTACGAGAAGAAAGAATAGTGTGTTATTGGCGATGTTGCCAGACTGCTAAACCTTCCAATTTAATTTTTTTAATTAATCGTGGATTTGATCATAGAACGTAATACGGATTTTCTATTCATTTAAGTGTAGTCTACAGTCTCTTTCAATCAGTAGGATTATTCACTTTCACCCTGTATTCTCGTCTATAGTTTATAACTACTTACAAGTGTGTTGAGCATTATTTCTATATCGAAGTTAAATTTACTAATTTATGTGCATGGGGATGCGTAGAATTTGTATGTATGGTGTGTGATTAGAGATTGTAAGTTTGCGGTAAATATTCTATTCGAATTCGAATTTCATGTTTTTTGTTGATATATTTATGTCCAACAAGTTTCTGGATTTCTTCCCTTACTTTTCAAATGTAAATCTCAAATTCATATGGAGATTGTTAAATGTTTCGGCAATTTATTTGTGATTATTTGTTATCTTCATATATTATCAATGTATCATCTACTGTACGTAATTATATTTTATATAGGTTATTGAAGAGTGATATTCCAAAACTCGCTCATTCCATTTGGCCAGTTTTATGATTTGTACATATACGATTACGTCTGGGACCTCTATCCTTATATTATAAACTAATTTTCTTTCAAAACAAAGCCAATCCTTATCTAAAAGTTTGTGTTATTGTGTATTCACTTGAAAACTCGCTCAGTCCGTAGACTGGTGGATAAAAAAAACTAGTCCAGTCCTTTCATAAAAATGGACTGAACGCGTTTTGGGATCACACTCTTCAATTATGTTTTCTTAGAATTATTATTATTATTATTATTATTATTATTATTATTATTATTATTATTATTATTATTATTATTACAGTTCGTAGCATTATGATTTTACCCTCTTTGGTGATATCTGGTGTTAGATGGCAACACCGAAGAGACGGCCAAATTAGACTTATAGGGCCATATTCATAGACATTCTTAGCACGGGCTTCCGGTGGATGATCAGCGAACTAACGTTTTTCGCATTCATAAACCAGTGTTAGCGATATGATATGATATGATATGATATGATATGATATGATATGATATGATATGATATGATATGATATGATATGATATGATATGATATGATATGATATATGATATGATATGATATGATATGATATGATATGATATGATATGATATGATATGATATGATATGATATGATATATGATATGATATGATATGATATGATATGATATGATATGATATGATATGATATGATATGATATGATATGATATGAATCCTATACAAGTAATCAGTCGATAGCCGGGGCTAGTTTAGCATGCTCGTAGCGCGGGCTAACGAAATGTCTATGAATAGCACCCTTAGGAACTACACTTACGTGATTCTCACTATAGATGTGGTCATTATGTGTGTATTATTTCTTTCTTGAGGTTTGTGTTTAAGTAACGCATTCAATTTATTATTTAGTTTTTCGTATTTTGTTTCCATTAGTTCGTTGATTTTTTTCATTACCGACATTTTGTATAGTATCCCAATATTTATCTATAGATTTCGAGGTTTTTAAGTGTTGAAACCAAATGATCCAAGTAAGATATGGAATGTTCTTAATTCCCAATGAACCTATGGTGATGTTGATTTATTTTAGTGGTGGTGGTGGTGATGACAATGATTATGATGAATTTTTTTAATTTGTGTGGCCAAATGCGAAATAAGGCAAATTGTGTGTAGAGTAACTCCTGAAGCTGGTCCAGTTGTGAAGCAAGCTGCCACAGCTTCACTCGTTCAATCAATTCTAGTTCAATTCTATATTTAATGGCATATAGACCTAATGTCTATGTCATGTTGAAAATGTACGTACAGCAAGATGAAACAGGAACTCCACGAGTACAGCACCTGAAATAAAAGAAATATAATGATAACATCAAATAACAAACATAAAAGTTTTCAGGCAAAGAAAACGATACGTTTTACTATACATTTATTATTATTTTACTATGCGTATAATTGACGTAGTAACAAATGAAAATTCTACTTCAAATAGGTATGTAAAATATATTGCACGTGATCATTTTTATATCCAATCGTCATCTTAGTGAAAGATCTGTATCTCACATTGTACTAAAATGTAGTGACAAATGAAGTTGTACAATATCATAACACATTATTATATCAGTAGTAGAGCTCACATAGGCATATAATATGCTGAATCTTTTAACTTCAATACTGTAACATGTTTGTTTCAAATAATTTACATACTTTATATTTGTGGGTATATTCTGAATCTCTTGCACCTTAAGTCTTAAACGTATTTAAAACTGAAAGAGAAATTATTTTGTGACCTAATAAATTTGTTATAACAGAATTTTCCACTTCCCTTCGAAAAATGCAACATTATAGAGGAATTCGATCGTTAATCTTTGAAACTAATTTATTGTAACAAAACATATGCCTAAGTAACTTTGCTTTGTACTATAATATTGTTTTGATTAGTTTATTGATTACTTTTAAAAGGCTAAAGATACCATCAAAATGTCAATTTCAACATCTCTTTCTTTGGGATATCACTTTCTTTATGAATGTGTTGTTTCATTCACTTAGTACAGTATAGTTGTACTACTATGGAATTTATGTGAATATTCCTTCGTAACTCTTTATTATGTTATTTACGTTCAAAACACAACTGCAATATTAAGAAATTGGTGTTAGTAGGCTACTTTTGTTTACAGACAATATAGTATAGAAAATATCAAACAGAAAAAAGTAACATAAAAATAACGACATAAAATTTCACGTTCCGTTTGAAGTTTGTCACCACTGTTTTCTTAGTCCAACAGGCTGCTTATTCATACAGTATACATAATACTTCCTCCATCCATACCTAGCGCCTAATGCCCGCGCACGACGTCGTCAGAAAAATGCGCTTGCTTTGACATCACTGCACTAAATTAAACCTATTTTCATATTTGGGTATATTGTAAGTTTACTCCATGAATGTGCTTTGAATTAGCATTCTAGAAACTAAAGTGGCAGTAGAAATACTGTTAGTAACATAATTATTTAGGAAGTTGTAAAATGTATAATGAGAAAATGCGCATAGTTTTCATTACACAGATTTATATAACGTAACTGACTGTAATTTCCAGTCAAAATTATTACATCTCTAATGAACTGACTCGTACATTATGTACCCAATACGAACAAAACGCGACGAGTAAAATTTAAGGGAAAATGCTGCACCGTTACAGACAGAAAGCGTACGAATAAATTCTTTTCTTGTGTCAGAGGTAAAAATATCGTAATATATTTCAGGAGCTTCATGGCACTTTTTACTATACTTCGAATAATGAGAAAGTAAGACAAAAACACTCAGACGTATTATTCCGTGGGGGATGCTAACAAGAGAGAAGCCTAGAAACTTTATAATTATGCTAATTGTGTAGTAGACTGCACTGTCTATTAAAAACATCGCACTTTTAACTACTGAGAACTCAATTATATTGGTTGAAGTTGCTTCCAATGCGAGGACTCAGCACGTCTTTTGCGAACTTAGATCTGTAAGACTGCATTATCAATAATGAGTTTCGTTTGTGTCGACAAAATGAATTCTTAATCATCTAACATTACCATGGAAACCTTACGAAAATGGAAAAGGCAAGCATTGACTTTAGAGCATATTGCGCTCTGAATCACGCTATAAAATAAATATAACAGACCCGGATTCAATTCTAAGAACAGAAATAGATAATAATTATATCCTTCGCGTAGAGACTGCGCGTTCTTTGTTCTGTGCATGACTGATATTGATCTATAACAACACTGAAAACGGTGAGAATATCGCGCTGAAAAGTGTATTTCTTGAAGGCTGATAGTGGTAGTGATGGTGAAGACGTTGATGGTGATTATGGTGATATTGACGGTGAATATACCGATGGTGATTATGGTGGTAGTGATGGTGAAGACATTTATGGTTATTATGGCGGTAATAACGGTGAAGATGTTGCTAACTATGGTGGTCGTAATGGTGAAGATGTTAATGGTGATTATCGTGGTAGTGATGAAGACGTTGATGATGATGATTATGGTGGTATTGAAGTTGAAGAGGTTGATGGTGGTTATGATGGTAATGAACTGAAGAGATTTATGGTAATTATGGTGGTAGTGATGAAGAAGTTGATGGTGATTATTGTGATAGTGATAGTCGAGATGATGGTAGTGATGGTGAAGAAGTTGTTGGTGATGATGGTGCTAGTGGTGTGAAGGGGTTGATGATGATTATAGTGGTAGTGATGGTGAAGAGGTTGATAGTGAATATGGTGGTAGTTATAGTGAAGACGTTGATGGTGATTATGTTGGCAGAGATGGTGAAGATGCTGAGAGTCGAGATGATGGTAGTGATGGTGAAGAAGTTGTTGCTGATGATGGTGATAGTGATGGTGAAGAAGTTGCTGATGATGGTGCTAGTGATTTGAAGGCGTTGATGATTAGGGTGGTAATGATGGTGAAGACGTTGATAGTCATGATGATGTTATTGATGGTGAAGAAGTTGATGGTGATTATTGTAGTAGCGATGGTGAGGACAGAGATTGTCGTGATTAAGGTAAAGATGGTGAAGACGTTGATGCTGATAATGATGATTCCAATGGTGATGGGTGTGACTGTGGTGACGATGGTGTGACGTTGGTTATGATGCTAATGGTAATGGTGATATGAAAAATCAAATAGGATTATATGAATTAAATCAAGGAGACTTGTATACATAGTGTAACAGGATCTCACCGACAAACTGATAGCGATGACAGGCCATGAAGAGATGATAATTTTTTGTTAAGGAACATATCTGCAGTACTTGGGAAAAGTGGCATAAGTCAGTTTTCACAAACATTTTTATTAATTTATTGACAACTTAAGGAACATCTGCTCGCTTGGGAAAAGAGACATAAGTATTTCTCCCATTACAATAATTCATACAGAAGAAAATCAAATCGACATAAACCAGTTTGAAGACAATTTTTTTCCTCCTCCTGTAAAATTAACATTTTTGACTTGTGCCACTTTTCCCGAGCACTACAAATATACTTCCAAACACTTCGTTTATGGGTTGACCGCAGGTAAAGGTGCTCGCCCGTAAGTTACGGAATTGAATACAAACAATTGTACAGAAATACCATTTTATTGAAAGGCATGTTCTCACAACGAATGTTCAAACAGTCGGCCCTGTGCCTCATTACATGCTTCATACCGTCGCAGCAACGATTGCCCAACTCTGTCGACTATGGCAGGATTCTGTTTGACGTTGTGAAACACAGCATTTATTCGGTCAATCAGCTGAGCTCTGGTGGCAACTGGAGTCACGTGACCATACTCTTAACACACCCTTAAAGAAAAAATCAAGAGGCGTTAAATCGGGCGAACGCGCTGGCCACGCAACATGTCCTGCTCGTCCAATCCACTGTTCCCCATAGTCGACGGTTAGTTGTGCTCTTGCGTCGACACTGAAGTGTGCTGGGGTTCCATCATGCTGGAACCAGAGATTACGGCGTACAGTAAGCGGTACACTGTCCAGCAGGTTCGGAAGTGTGGTCTGCAGGAACTGTAGATAAGCTGCTTCAGTTAACCTTGCTGGCAGAATTACAGGTCCATGAGTACCAACAATTTCAGTCCAGATGTTGGCGGAAAACCTGTGCAAGTGATTGCGAACAGCAATTGCATGTGGGTTATTGTAATCCCAAATGTGACTATTTCTACTATTGAAGTATCCGAAGCATAAATTCGTACTGCTGCGACAGAGTGAGCGCTTACAGAGTGCAGATGAACAACGTACAGGTTGGTTACGGTGAGTGGCGTGCGCACCTTGATAAATGTGAATAACTCATAAACGACGTGTTTGGGAGTATATGTTCCTTAACAAAAAATTATTCTCTCTGCATGACCTATCATCCCTATCAGTTTGTCGGTGAGGTCCTGTTACACCCTGTAGAATGGACAAGGGATGAGGAAATTACAAAAAAAAAAAAAATCAAGCTCATCACCAGAGCTGAGATTCCTTTAACCTGAGCGGTGCAGTAAACGACGCAGCGACTATACAGAGTGTTTCTGAGGTGGTGTTACAAACTTTCAGGCGTGATGGCGAAGGGCACATGTATCAATGTGAGATAAGGAACCATGGTCCGGAAATGACTGAGTCGAAAGTTATAAGCAAAAATAGTTGTGTGGAAATGGAATTTTAATTTGGCACCACGTGCCCTCCTTGCCTTAACCTTTGGAACAGTTGTGGAAAGATGGTATGGGCCGGATGTCTCCTACGTGGGTACTTGCCTCGATACAATCTATGAGCTTGTCTACTGTTCCCCTTGGCTCATCCGTATTCGAAAATCAGGTCTGCTTATTCCGCTCTCGTGTACTCCTCCATTTCATCACTAGGATTAATCGACTGGACACTGCAACTTGTACACATACACTGCTGTCTACAGGCGTGCATATCAGGACCGACCATGTTCGTTACACATTACGCTATCTGAATTGCTTTAGTGTAGTTTCCTGTCCCCATCCCTCAGACAGAGCACTGAATGGAATACTGTAAGTAGACAACGTAAACAACGTCAGATGAATACAGTATGTGTAAGATGTACAGTCAAATACACATAAATAAGGCGTACAGAGGAATAAAATTATTTCATTTCCACACAACTATTTTTGCTTGTAACTTTCGACTCGGTCATTTCCGGACCAGGGTTCCTTATCTCAAATTGATACATGTGCCTTTCGCCATCATCCCTGAAAGTTTGTAACACCACCTCGGAAACACTCTGTATTTTTAGAGGAAAGAAAGACACCGAGAATACCTTTACCATCGCATTCGAAAGCAGTGCTCGCGTGTACACAAGTACAATCGTGTGAAAAATCTTCTAGCAGGTCAATGAACAAAGTTTCCATGTATACTAAATTTTTCATTATTGAGCAACATTTTCATTGGAAT